>NW_022060776.1:17500-53444 GCF_003285725.1 Scaptodrosophila lebanonensis
TATATACACAAATAATGTGTCTTTTTGTTTGTTTGTTCATTTTGTTATTTAACGCTATTTTATATAGCGCAAATACTTTTTTTTTATTAATAAGTCATAACAAGTTATAACTATTAATTTTTCATTTTATATAATAGCCTCCCCAATAACTATATATAAAATTTTACACATGTATAAATACATGTGTACTGTGTTTCTGTCTTTGTACACTATATTAATTGTGTATAATTTTTATACACCTATAGTATATCAAAAACTCATTAAGAACATAGTTCTTAATGTATCACACCAGACTAATTAACGATATAGGGGCAACCAGGTCGGACTTGTTTGGTTTTTCCTACTCCCAAATATCTTTTTCTGTATAGAGGGATTCTAACGACCAGTCGTAATGAACCATAAAAAGGAACAAACTGTCGATACGAAAGAACCATATACATAGTAAAAATTAACGATAGAAGTAAAATATTACAACTATCTTTATGTATATTACGCTACGAATATACAGGATTTATTTGAAATCATTGATTTCTCTTTGCCATATGAAGTAGTTTTGTGCCACTATTTCTTTATGTGACACCTTTTTTTCAAAATATACCACTAAATTATCAAGCCTTCTATTATAATAAAAAAAATATTTACTATAATAGAATCAAGCTTCTCCACTATATATTATTATACTGATGTGTCTATTTATTTATGTGTTGCTGCCATATTATAATTCGTCAACCGCATCTCTATAAGCACTATTATTTTAATGATGCCCCAGTTCATTAAATATTATATTGAAGTAATTTTACTTCGTGCTGATGCTAACTCCATGAAGTAGTTTTTATTGAATAGATTATATATTCGCTGAAAAGGGAAGGGCTCAGTAGGAGTAAAGTAAAAGACAATAGTCGCGGACCGCCGTGCGTCTGTTCGCTTTAGAGTTTTATTGGAGACTGACACTTTTGCTATACATATTCTTTATGCTTACATTCGTATGCAACAGTGACAGATAACTTGTAGATAACATAAGATTATTATCTGCTTATATTAACATGCGTGCATTGGTACTTATGTTTGTATTGATTTTCAACACCCTTCCTCAATGCAAACATGTTTTACAAAAATTTTCAAATCAAATTTAACAGCTTTGTAAAATGAACATGCTTCGCTTTAGGGAGATTTTTCGTTAAAATATCAGCTATCATTTCATTGGTTGATGTATACTGTAAAACAATTTGTTCTTCGTTTACAACCTGTCTTGCAAAATGATATCTAATATCAATATGCTTTGTTCTTTCATGGTGTACAGGATTCTTAGCTAATTGTTGAGCACTTAAATTATCGCCATGAAGAATAGTTGGAGTACTCGAGTCACCGCAGCCAATCTCCACTATAAGACGCCGTAGGTATATGGCCTCCTTACACGCAGTTGAAAGAGCCATATACTCCGCCTCCGTGCTGCTAAGTGCCACGCTGCGTTGCTTTTCAGATCGCCAGGATATGGGTCCTCCAGCCAAGTAGTATACATAGCCAGTATACGACTTGCGATCGATGCGGTCGCCACCCCAGTCTGCATCCACATAGCCGGTAAGGGGTTGTCCACACTCTTTGTAGTGCAACTTCAGGTCCACAGTTGACGCCAGGTATCGAAGCACATGTTTTACACCCACTAGGTGCTCTGCATGCGGATCTTGATTCCGTTGAGCTAACTTGGCAACGGAATGCAATATGTCTGGCCTTGTTGTAAGCGCCAGCCACATTAACTCGCCAATTGAAGACTGGTAGGATGCAATGTCAACCTTTTGACAATGCTCGCTGGTACATATCACTTGGAAACCAGCATCCAGTGGGGTCGCTGTAGGTCTACAGGTCTCGCATCCATGTTCACGCAATATGTCTTTGATGTATTGCGAATTGCTTAGCGAAATTTCGCCAAGCTCACCGTCGCGCTGCACTTCCATGCCAAGGAACAAATGCAGCTCTCCCTTGTCAACACATTCAAACGATGTTGTAATGGCTGACTTGATGTTGGCCAAGTCCTCTTTTGATCGGCATGCTATAATTATATCATCAACATAAACAAGGATTAATGATAAGTCACCTCTTCCGTTCCTTTTGTAAAGACACGGTTCATTTTCACATGCTACAAAATCTATGCCTTGTAGTACACAATCGAGCTTGGAGTTCCACTCGCGCCCCGACTGCTTCAATCCATATATTGCCTTTTTAAGCAATAAAGCCTTACTTGGATTATTGGGATCTGTGTATCCCTGTGGCTGCTTCATATAAACAGTTTCATGCAGGTCGCTATTCAAATAGGCGGTACACACATCTATCTGGTGAAGGTACAGCTTCAATTCCGCTGCTAACGCCAAAATAAACCGCACGGTTTCCAATCTGCAAACGGGTGAGAACGTCTCTACATAGTTCACGCCATACTTCTGGGAGCACCCTTTAGCAACGAGTCGTGCCTTGAAACGTTCGACTTTTCCATCAGAGTCACGTTTCAGGCTGTATACCCACTTGCAACCAACTGCTCGCTGATCTTTTGGTAAATCAGCCATCTGCCAGGTTTCGTTTGATTGTAGTGCCTGATATTCCTTTTGCATCGCCTCTTGCCAGAATACTGCATGTGTGCTACCAACGGCCTGATCATAGGATGTCGGAACCATTACGTCACTAGCAACCAATGCTCCAAGCACATTGTATTGCTTTCTTGGACGACCAGGTTTACCATTTCGAACAATTTTAGGCCGGCCTGGCCCAATCTTCACAGTATCCTCGTCAGAGTCTTCTTTTTCGACTGCACTCTCATATGCGTTGGAGCTGCTGTCGTCAGAACTGTGCTCACTGTCATCGTCGTCGATGCTTCTGTCACCATCCGTGTGAGTGACATGCTCTTGAACCTCGCATGCAGGAAAATCTACCGTAACGGTATCTTCATTGGTATGACCACCACAACGCTCATCAAATAGAATGTCTCGTTTTTCGACAATCGTCCTCGTCTCTGGGTCGTATAACCGATAGCCTTTGGCTGCTACCGAATACCCAACCATACGGTACTCATGCCCTTTGGGTTTGAATTTGCCTTTACGGGGACCCTTTGCAAGTGCAACTGCAATGGAACCAAAAACTTTTAGATGGCTAACACAGGGTTTCTTACCTGTCCACGCTTCCATTGGAGTCAGGTTGTTCAGTGCACTGGTAGGTGATCTGTTTCTTATGTATACTGCTGTGTTGACTGCTTCGGCCCACAAAGACTCGCCTAGGCCCGACTGCACCAATAAGCATCTGGACATCTCCGTTAATGTCCGGTTTGCTCTTTCCGCCACGCCGTTCTGCTGCGGAGTATAAGCCACGGTCAATTGCCTTGCAATACCATGGTGTTTCAGGAAACCGTTGAATGTTGTGTTGACAAACTCGCCTCCATTGTCGGTTCGAATACATTTGAGCTTTTTATCTGTTTGCCGTTCAACCAAGTTTTTTAAATTCGACGAACTTACTGAACACTTCATCTTTCTTCCGCAAAAAATAAACAAATATACGCCTGGACTTGTCATCGATGAAGGTCAGAAAGTATTTGGATCCAGCAAGTGACTTCGTGTCGAATGGGCCGCATACATCAGCATGAACCAGTTCCAACAGCTCTTCGGCACGGTTAGTGCTTACCTTTGGGAATGGCTGTACATGTATTTTGCTTAGCATACACGTTTTGCAATTCAAGTTGTCTGGGAAAAAAACCTTTCCAATACCACGCACTAGCTCTTTGCTGATCACTTCCTTCAGACTGGTAAAATTTAAATGGCCATAACGCTTATGCCACAATGTACCATCTGATTCAGTTGCGGAATAACACCTATTTTGTTTGCCTTGAAACATATAAAGGTTCCCAACTTTATTCGCTTTCAGTATACACTCGCCGTTTTGTATAACTTTAGCAAAATGTGGCCCAAAATGTATAACATTGTTCTTTTGCACTGACCGGCTGACGGACATAAAGTTGCCATTCATTTTCGGTACATACAGTACATCTGACAACACCAAGGTACAAAGTTCTGTCTGTAACTTCACCTCTCCTCTGCCTTCGGCCTTCAGGAAACCAGCGTCAGCTAAACCGATCATTTCAGTGTGCGCAATAAATTTTGAAAATAACGTCTTATCGCAACACATATGGCTTGTTGCTCCGCTGTCCAGACACCACATGTTGTTCTCTATCTTTCCAACGTCCAACGCATTTAACAAGCTGCTCTGCTTTTCCATCTCTTTCTTTGTCGATTGCTTTTTCCCTTCACCGCGAATTTTCTCACGCTTGCACTGTGCCTTGTAGTGCCCTTTTTCGCCGCAGTTGTAGCAAACGACGATTTTTGAATTCCTTTTTGAATTCGCTTTGGAATGCGCGACGATCTGCTGCGTAGCTATAAATGCTCTTGCATTCTCGCTCTCTCCATCTGCATTGCCTCTGCGCTCTCCCTCTTCCATCAGCTTGATACATAACACATCAAATGACGGTAAATTGTCACGCGTCTCAATGGCGACGACAAAATTTTCGTATGGTTCGGGCAAGCTTGACAACAACACGATTGTTTTTAACTCATCATTTAATTCGATGCCAACTGTACACAAACCATCCAGAATTTCGTTAAATTCGTGTATGTAACTTGAAATGCTTTGGCCTTGAAACATGCGTTTGCCTAGCAATTTCTTGTACAGCGACACTTTCCGTACAGGTCCACTCGGCTGATGAACGTCCTTTAACTTTTTCCATGCCTCGTACGAAGTGTTGCAATTTTAATGAAGCCCAATTGTGAAGCTTTTACACTTAGCGTTATAATTGCTAATGCCTTTTCATCTTTTGGCCTTGAACTCTCAGTATTACTAGGTTCAGCACCTGATGCCACACTCCACAATTCCGCGTGCACTAAGACAGATCGCATCTGTATGCTCCATGAGTCATAGTTATGCTCTTCCAATTTGTCTATTTGATATAGCGCACTCATTTTTTAAATGTTATATTTCTTGAGTCACCAAACGATTACTATTTCACAATACTTTGAACTTCTCCTATGAGCCTATATGCCCTGGGCCCATAACCTATTGAATAGATTATATATTCGCTGAAAAGGGAAGGGCTCAGTAGGAGTAAAGTAAAAGACAATAGTCGCGGACCGCCGTGCGTCTGTTCGCTTTAGAGTTTTATTGGAGACTGACACTTTTGCTATACATATTCTTTATGCTTACATTCGTATGCAACAGTGACAGATAACTTGTAGATAACATAAGATTATTATCTGCTTATATTAACATGCGTGCATTGGTACTTATGTTTGTATTGATTTTCAACAGTCCACATTATTTTAATTTGATTTTTCAGAAATTTCACAAATTAATTCTCGATGTGCCAGCGCTTAGGTACTTGGTATGAGAATCGCAGAGGAAAGCGTCCACACCATTTTTATTTGATTTTTAGAAATTTCACAATTTAGTTCTCGATTTTCCAGCGCTTAGGTACTTGGAATGAGAATCGCAGAGGATGGCGCTCGAAATATTTTAATTTGATTTTTTCAATTATTTAATTTTACAATATAATGATTTCATTTTAATTCTCGATTTGCCACCGCTTAGGTACTTGGTATGAGAATCTCAGAGGAGGGCGGCCGCAATATTTTAATTTGATTTTTCAGAAATTGCACAGTGTAATTCTCGATTTGCCAGCGCTAAGGTACTTGGTATGAGAATTGCAGAGGAGGGCGTCCACAATATTGACATTTAGTTTTTCAGAAATTTCGCTTTTTAATTTCATAATAAAATTAATTCATTTTTCACACATTTCACAATTTAATTATGAACTTGCCAGCGCTTGGTAGAGAGGAAGGCGTCCACAATATTTTAATTATATTTTTCAGAAATTTCACAATTTAGTTCTCGATTTGCCAGCGCTTAGGTACTTGGTATGAGAATCGCAGAGGGAGGGCGTCCACAATATTTTAATTATATTTTTCAGAAATTTCATTATTTAATCACAATACAATTATTAAATTTGAAGACTTTTCACAATTTAATTATGAATTTGCCACCGCTTAGGTACTTGGTATGAGAATCGCAGAGGAAGGCGCACGCAATATTTTAATTAGATTTTTCAGAAATAGCACAGTGGTAATTCTAGATTTGCCAGCGCTTAGGTACTTGGTCTGAGAATCGCAGAGGGCATGCACAATATTTTAATTTCATATTTCAAAAATTTCACAAATTAATTCTCGATGTGCCAGCGCTTAGGCACTGGTATGAGAATCGCAGAGGAAGGGCGTCCACACTATTTTAATTTCATTTTTCACACATTTCACCATTTAATTCTCGATTTGGCCAGCGCTTAGGTACTTGGTATGAGAATCGCAGAGGCATGCACAATATTTTAATTTCATATTTCAGAAATTTCACAAATTAATTCTCGATGTGCCAGCGCTTAGGTACTTGGTATGAGAATCGGCAGAGGAAGGCGTCCACATTATTTTAATTGATTTTTCAGAAATTTCACAAATTAATTCTCGATGTGCCAGCGCTTAGGTACTTGGTATGAGAATCGCAGAGGAAAGCGTCCACACCATTTTTATTTGATTTTTTAGAAATTTCACAATTTAGTTCTCGATT
Source organism: Scaptodrosophila lebanonensis (assembly GCF_003285725.1). Classification (NCBI taxonomy): domain Eukaryota; kingdom Metazoa; phylum Arthropoda; class Insecta; order Diptera; family Drosophilidae; genus Scaptodrosophila; species Scaptodrosophila lebanonensis. Next base: position 24,137 of record NW_022060776.1, read on the forward strand.
TTCCAGCGCTTAGGTACTTCGAATGAGAATCGCAGAGGATGGCGCTCGAAATATTTTAATTTGATTTTTTCAATTATTTAATTTTACAATATAATGATTTCATTTTAATTCTCGATTTGCCACCGCTTAGGTACTTGGTATGAGAATCTCAGAGGAGGGCGGCCGCAATATTTTAATTTGATTTTTCAGAAATTGCACAGTGTAATTCTCGATTTGCCAGCGCTAAGGTACTTGGTATGAGAATTGCAGAGGAGGGCGTCCACAATATTGACATTTAGTTTTTCAGAAATTTCGCTTTTTAATTTCATAATAAAATTAATTCATTTTTCACACATTTCACAATTTAATTATGAACTTGCCAGCGCTTGGTAGAGAGGAAGGCGTCCACAATATTTTAATTATATTTTTCAGAAATTTCACAATTTATTTCAGAAATTTCACAAATTAATTCTCGATGTGCCAGCGCTTAGGCACTGGTATGAGAATCGCAGAGGAAGGCGTCCACACATATTTAATTTGATTTTCAGAAATTTCACAATTTAATTCTCGATTTGCCAGCGCTTAGGTACTTGGTATGATAATCGCAGAGGAAGGTGTCCACTCTATTTTAAATTTCATTTTTTCACACATTTCACCAATTTAATTCTCGATTTGCCAGCGCTTAGGTACTTGGTATGAGAATCGCAGAGGCATGCACAATATTTTAATTTCATATTTCAGAAATTTCACACATTAATTCTCGATGTGCCAGCGCTTAGGTACTTGGTATGAGAATCGCAGAGGAAGGCGTCCACATTATTTTAATTTGATTTTCAGAAATTTCACAAATTAATTCTCGATGTGCCAGCGCTTAGGTACTTGGTATGAGAATCGCAGAGAAAAGCGTCCACACTATTTTTATTGATTTTTTAGAAATTTCACAATTTAGTTCTCGATTTTCCAGTGCTTAGGTACTTGGAATGAGAATCGCAGAGGATGGCGCCTCGAAATATTTTAATTTGATTTTTTTCCATTATTTAATTTTACAATATAATGATTTCATTTTAATTCTCGATTTGCCAGCGCTTAGGTACTTTGGTATGAGAATCGCAGAGGAAAGCGTCCACACTATTTTTATTTGATTTTTTAGACATTTCACAATTTATTTCTCGATTTGCCAGCGCTTAGGTACTTGGTATGAGAATCGCAGAGGAGGGCGTCCACAATATTTACATTTAGTTTTTCAGAAATTTCGCTATTTAATTTCATAATAAAGTTAATTCATTTTTCACACATTTCACAATTTAATTCTCGATTTGCCAGCGCTTAGGTACTTGGTATGAGAATCGCAGAGGAGGGCGTCCACAATATTTTAATTTGATTTTTTCCATTATTTAATTTTACAATATAATGATTTCATTGTAATTCTCGATTTGCCAGCGCTTAGGTACTTGGTATGAGAATCGCAGAGGATGGCGCTCGAAATATTTTAATTTGATTTTTTCAATTATTTTAATTTTACAATATAATGATTTCATTTTAATTCTCGATTTGCCACCGCTTAGGTACTTGGTATGAGAATCTCAGAGGAGGGCGGCCGCAATATTTTAATTTGATTTTTCAGAAATTGCACCAGTGTAATTCTCGATTTGCCAGCGCTAAGGTACTTGGTATGAGAATCGCAGAGGAAAGCGTTCCACACTATTTTTATTTGATTTTTTAGAAATTTCACAATTTATTTCTCGATTTGCCAGCGCTTAGGTACTTGGTATGAGAATCGCAGAGGAGGGCGTCCACAATATTTACATTTAGTTTTTTCAGAAATTCGCTATTTAATTTCATAATAAAGTTAATTCATTTTTCACACATTTCACAATTTAATTCTCGATTGGCCAGCGCTTAGGTACTTGGTATGAGAATCGCAGAGGAGGGCGTCCACAATATTTTAATTTGATTTTTTTCCATTATTTAATTTTACAATATAATGATTTCATTGTAATTCTCGATTTGCCAGCGCTTAGGTACTTGGTATGAGAATCGCAGAGGATGGCGCTCGAAATATTTTTAATTTGATTTTTCAATTATTTAATTTTACAATATAACGATTTCATTTTAATTCTCGATTTGCCACCGCTTAGGTACTGGTATGAGAATCTCAGAGGAGGGCGGCCGCAATATTTTAATTTGATTTTTCAGAAATTGCACAGTGTAATTCTCGATTTGCCAGCGCTAAGGTACTTGGTATGAGAATTGCAGAGGAGGGCGTCCACAATATTGACATTTAGTTTTTTTAGAAATTTCGCTTTTTTAATTTCATAATAAAATTAATTCATTTTTCACACATTTCACAATTTAATTATGAACTTGCCAGCGCTTGGTAGAGAGGAAGGCGTTCCACAATATTTTACTTATATTTTTCAGAAATTTCACAATTTATTTCAGAAATTTCACAAATTAATTCTCGATGTGCCAGCGCTTAGGCACTGGTATGAGAATCGCAGAGGAAGGCGTCCACACTATTTTTATTTGATTTTTTTAGAAATTTCACAATTTAGTTCTCGATTTTCCAGTGCTTAGGTACTTGGAATGAGAATCGCAGAGGATGGCGCTCGAAATATTTTAATTTGATTTTTTTCCATTATTTCATTTTACAATATAATGATTTCATTTTAATTCTCGATTTGCCAGCGCTTAGGTACTTGGTATGAGAATCGCAGAGGAAAGCGTCCACACTATTTTTATTGATTTTTTAGAAATTTCACAATTTATTTCTCGATTGCCAGCGCTTAGGTACTTGGTATGAGAATCGCAGAGGAGGGCGTCCACAATATTTACATTTAGTTTCGCATTTCGCTATTTAATTTCATAATAAAGTTAATTCATTTTTCACCACATTTCACAATTTAATTCTCGATTGGCCAGCGCTTTAGGTATTGGTATGAGAATCGCAGAGGAGGGCGTCCACAATATTTTAATTATATTTTTCAGAAATTTCATTATTTAATTTCACAATACAATTATTATATTTTAAAGACTTTTCACAATTTAATTATGAATTTGCCCAGGTACTTGGAATGAGGATCGCAGAGGAGGGCGCCCCGCAATATTTTAATTTGATTTTTTCCATTATTTAATTTTACAATATAATGATTTCATTGTAATTCTCGATTTGCCAGCGCTTAGGTACTTGGTATGAGAATCGCAGAGGAGGGCGGCCGCAATATTTTAATTTGATTTTTTCAGAAATTGCACCAGTGTAATTCTCGATTTGCCAGCGCTTAGGTACTTGGTATGAGAATCGCAGAGGAGGGCGCCCGCAATATTTTAATTTGATTTTTTCCATTATTTAATTTTACAATATAATGATTCATTGTAATTCTCGATTTGCCAGCGCTTAGGTACTTGGTATGAGAATCGCAGAGGAGGGCGGCCGCAATATTTTAATTTGATTTTTCAGAAATTGCACAGGATCGCGCCCGCAATATTTAATTTGATTTTTTCCATTATTTAATTTTACAATATAATGATTTCATTTTATTTCTCGATTTGCCAGCGCTTGGTATTTGGTATGAGAATTGCAGAGGAGGGCGTCCACAATATTTTAATTATATTTTTCAGAAATTTCATTATTTAATTTCACAATACAATTATTATATTTTAAATACTTTTCACAATTTAATTATGAATTTGCCAGCGCTTAGGTACTTGGAATGAGAATCGCAGAGGATCGCGCCCGCAATATTTTAATTTGATTTTTTCCATTATTTAATTTTACAATATAATGATTTCATTTTAATTCTCGATTGCCAGCGCTTGGTACTTGGTATGAGAATCGCAAAGGAGGGACCCCCAACAATATTTTAATTTAATTTTTCACACATTTCACAATTTAATTCTCGATTTGCCAGCGCTAGGTACTTGGTATGAGAATCGCATAGGAGGGCGCCCACAATATTTAAATTTCTCTATTTAATTTCATAATAAAGTTAATTCAATTTATACACATTTCACAATTTAATTCTCGATTTGCCAGCGCTTAGGTACTTGGTATGAGAATCGCAGAGGAGGGCGTCCACAATATTTTAATTATATTTTTCAGAAATTTCATTATTTAATTTCACAATACAATTCTTATATATTGTAAAGACTTTTTACAATTTAATTATGAATTTGCCAAGGTACTTGGAATGAGAATCGCAGAGGGCGCCCGCAATATTTTTAATTCGATTTTTTCCATTATTTAATTTTACAATATAATGATTTCATTTTAATTCTCGATTTGCCACCGCTTAGGTACTTGGTATGAGAATCGCAGAGGAAGGCGCCCGCAATATTTTAATTGGATTTTTCAGAAATAGCAAAGTGTAATTCTCGATTTGCCAGCGCTTAGGTACTTGGTATGAGAATCTCAGAGGAGGGCGGCCGCAATATTTTAATTTGATTTTTTCAGAAATTGCACAGTGTAATTCTCGATTTGCCAGCGCTTAGGTACTTGGTATAAGAATTGCAGAGGAGGGCGTCCACAATATTTACATTTAGTTTTTCAGAAATTTCGCTTTTTAATTTCATAATAAAATTAATTCATTTTTCACACATTTCACAATTTAATTATGAATTGCCAGCGCTTGGTACTTGGTATGAGAATCGCAGAGGAAGGCGTCCACACTATTTTAATTTGATTTTTCAGAAATTTCATTATTTAATCACAATACAATTATTATATTTTAAAGACTTTCACAATTTAATTATGAATTTGCCACCGCTTAGGTACTTGGTATGAGAATCGCAGAGGAAGGCGCACGCAATATTTTAATTAGATTTTTCAGAAATAGCACAGTGTAATTCTAGATTTGCCAGCGCTTAGGTACTTGGTCTGAGAATCGCAGAGGCATGCACAATATTTTAATTTCATATTTCAGAAATTTCACAAATTAATTCTCGATGTGCCAGCGCTTAGGCACTGGTATGAGAATCGCAGAGGAAGGCGTCCACACTATTTTAATTTGATTTTTCAGAAATTCACAATTTAGTTCTCGATTTCCCAGCGCTTAGGTACTTGGTATGAGAATCGCAGAGGAGGGCGTCCACAATATTTTAATTATATTTTTCAGAAATTTCATTATTTAATCACAATACAATTATTATATTTTAAAGACTTTTCACAATTTAATTATGAATTTGCCACCGCTTAGGTACTTGGTATGAGAATCGCAGAGGAAGGCGCACGCAATATTTTAATTAGATTTTTCCGAAATAGCACAGTGTAATTCTAGATTTGCCAGCGCTTATGTACTTGGTCTGAGAATCGCAGAGGCATGCACAATATTTTAATTTCATATTTCAGAAATTTCACAAATTAATTCTCGATGTGCCAGCGCTTAGGCACTGGTATGAGAATCGCAGAGGAAGGCGTCCACACTATTTTAATTTGATTTTTCAGAAATTTCACAATTTAGTTCTCGATTTGCCAGCGCTTAGGTACTTGGTATGAGAATCGCAGAGGAGGGCGTCCACAATATTTTAATTATATTTTTCAGAAATTTCATTATTAATCACAATACAATTATTATATTTTAAAGACTTTTCACAATTTAATTATGAATTTGCCACCGCTTAGGTACTTGGTATGAGAATCGCAGAGGAAGGCGCCCGCAATATTTTAATTGGATTTTTCAGAAATAGCACAGTGTAATTCTGTAATTTCCACAATACAATTCTTATATATTGTAAAGACTTTTTACAATTTAATTATGAATTTGCCAAGGTACTTGGAATGAGAATCGCAGAGGGCGCCCGCATTATTTTAATTTGATTTTTTTCCATTATTTAATTTTACAATATAATGATTTCATTTTAATTCTCGATTTGCCAGCGCTTAGGTACTTGGTATGAGAATCGCAGAGGAGGGCGTCCACACTATTTTAATTTGATTTTTCAGAAATTTCATTATTTAATCACAATACAATTATTAAATTTTAAAGACTTTTCACAATTTAATTATGAATTTGCCACCGCTTAGGTACTTGGTATGAAAATCGCAGAGGAAGGCGCACGCAATATTTTAATTAGATTTTTCAGAAATAGCACAGTGTAGTTCTAGATTTGCCAGCGCTTAGGTACTTGGTCTGAGAATCGCAGAGGAAGGCGCCCGCAATATTTTAATTTCATATTTCAGAAATTTCACAATTAATTCTCGATTGTGCCAGCGCTTAGGCACTGGTATGAGAATCGCAGAGGAAGGCGTCCACACTATTTTAATTTGATTTTTCAGAAATTTCACAATTTAATTCTCGATTTGCCAGCGCTTAGGTACTTGGTATGATAATCGCAGAGGAAGGTGTCCACTCTATTTTAATTTCATTTTTCACACATTTCACATTTAATTCTCGATTTGCCAGCGCTTAGGTACTTGGTCTGAGAATCGCAGAGGCATGCACAATATTTTAATTTCATATTTCAGAAATTTCACAAATTAATTCTCGATGTGCCCGCGCTTAGGCACTGGTATGAGAATCGCAGAGGAAGGCGTCCACCACTATTTTAATTTGATTTTTCAGAATTTCACAATTTAATCTCGATTTGCCAGCGCTTAGGTACTTGGTATGATAATCGCAGAGGAAGGTGTCCACTCTATTTTAATTTCATTTTTCACACATTTCACCATTTAATTCTCGATTTGCCCAGCGCTTAGGTACTTGGTATGAGAATCGCAGAGGAGTGCACAATATTTTAAATTTATGTTTCAGAAATTTCACAAATTAATTCTCGATGTGCCAGCGCTTAGGTACTTGGTATGAGAATCGCAGAGGAAGGCGTCCACATTATTTTAATTTGATTTTTCAGAAATTTCACAAATTAATTCTTGATGTGCCAGCGCTTAGGTACTTGGTATGAGAATCGGAGAGGAGGGCGTTGTAAAACACATTTCACTTTACTTGTAGATATCAAGACATCGTCTTCTTGAGTTGGCTTTATTCAATTGATTGCGAGTACATTTCTTAAATTCTACTTAGCTTAGGGCAGCGTAGCTGCGCTGCCAGCAACTCCGGCAGCGGAGCGGCCCGCATTTATGTGTTTAATATATATGTATGTATATATTCCCAGCGCTGCTGATAGCGGGGGGCGCGAGGGACATGCATGCACATTCAAACGGATCATGTTTGGGTGCCGTCGGTTACGTGAAAGACGCCGACGTTGCACTCTTGTCCGCGAGGCATATTTGTGCGATCGTATTACCGTCGCACTCAAGTTATTTATGATTACCTAAACACTGCAAGAAAGTGTTACAGTGTGGTTGTCCCTAAAGTACTCTTGGTACAGTGGGTATTTCCTATGCATGCATACTACATCTCCCTCCTTTTGAAAAATAACGTAATATATGTAGTTATTTTAAAAATGAAAATTAATTCTTATTATTATGTATTGTTTAAATGGAAAAAATGTATTGAAATTGATAGTATATTTTATGAGTGAATTAAATTATTGAATTTGAATTAATATTGGTAAAGTTTAAAATTAATACGCTCATGAATGGGTAATGAAATTTCAAATGTTATAAAAATTCCTAAATGTTTTGTTTCTATGCATGGCCATGTTACAAATGATTTGGGGTTTAAAAATCTTTATCCTATCCTTATGTACTTTTTGTTTCTTTTTCCTATCATCAGAGATTATGATGTTATCTCTTTCTCCGATGTTTTCTACTGTATAGGGACCTGTATATTTAGATTCTGGCTTATGTCCTGATTCGTTTTTTAATAGAACCTATCTCCTACTGCTATTTCTAAATTGTTTATTTTTAAATCATATAGCTGTTTATTTTTCGCCTTATGCTCCTCGAGCATAATCCTTGCTCTTTATATGCTCTTTCTAATCTATATTTGCTCTCTTTAGAGTAATCTTCTATATTATATATGGGTGCTATGTCATCTATACCACCAAAATTGAGTTGGTAGATTTGATGTTCTACCAAATACTAATTCATATGGGACAATAATCATGCGCCATAGATGGTGTTGTGTTGAAACAAAAGACAAAGTATTTAAGCCATACGTCCCAATCAGTTTTATCGACCGATATATATGAACGCATGTACTCATTAAAAGTTCTATGACTTCTTTCTACTGTTCCTACTGTCTGGTGGTGGTGCGCTGTTGACGTTATGTTTCTATTTTTAGATATTTACATAAGTCGTTAATGATTGAATTTTTATATTCTGTTCCCATGTCCGTAATGAACGTCTTCATTGGACCGTACTTCAGAATAAATTCTTCAAAGATAGCTTTGCTACCGTGTTTGCGCTTTTATTTGTAATTGGGATGGCAACTAGGTATTTTGAGTCACAGATTAAAGTGACTGCATATTCATTTCCCTGTTCTGATTTAGGAAGTGGACCGATCGTATCCACTATTACCCTATCGAAAGCCATTTGGGGGGTTTCCGTAATTGTTTTAAAGGGGTTTTTGTATGTTTAGTCGTTTTCGACTTTTGGCATTTTTGACATTTACGTATGTAATCAGTAATCTCTTTGGTCATACCTTTCCAAAAATAATATCTTTTGACCTTGGCCAAGGTTTTTGTTATGCCTGTATGTCCTCCTTGAATTGGATCATCATGTAATGTAGACAAGATTGCTCTTTTTCTTTAATATTTGTTATTAGGGTCACCGGGTTGAGTAGCGCCACTCTTAATGTTCGTAATGTTTTATTGCCCATTTTTTATACCCTGTGCCCAAAGGGTACAAGGGTATATTAGTTTTGTGCGAGTGCACATGGAACACACAGAAGGAGGCTTGGTAGACCCCACCAAGTATATATATTCTTGATCAGCATGACAAGCCGAGTCGATATAGCCATGTCCGTCTGTCCGTCTGTCTGTCCGTCTGTCCGTCTGTCTGTCTGTATGAACGCAAGGATCTCCGAAAGTATAAGAGCTAGCACAACCAAGTGGTATACAGATTCTCCTGAGACCGAGAAAGGACGAGTTTGTTCATTTTTTTCTGATCCACCCCCCCACTCCCCCCTATTAACGATTTTCGATAACTCCCGTAATTCTTGGAATTTTGAACTTTGGTAGACACATCCAGTTAGTAATTATATATCCGTTATACCAAGTTGCATTATGATAGGTTGATCAGAAAGAAAGTTATAGCCATATAACCATGCCCAATGCACACATACATACATATGTACAAGTACACCAATACGTATAGATACGATTCTGATGTAAATGTATGTATGCATGTATGGAATATTTTATATTTAATTTAGTTAATTAATTAAATTAATTTAGTTAATTAATTAAATTAAATTAATTAATTAATTTAATTACTTTTTTGTGGGGTGGTACAGGGTATTTAAGAGTTGAGCCTGCTCGACTTTAGCATTCCTTTCTTGTTTAAAATGATCTATTGAAACGATTTTCACAGATATTTTCCCACGGTGCCACTTTGAGTTGGCTGATTCTTTGTTTACCGGCTTGCATTTCAAGCCTTTGGAAGAACTGACCCTAAATCAAGGGTTCCATTAGTATACAAATCGCCAACTTCATATCTTGCTGCAATTTTTTTTCCATGTTTGAAAAAACATAAATTATTTTTTACATGCAAGGCCACTACTTTGCGTACTTCGTCATTGTTAATGACTTCATATACGTTGGGCTTTGAAGCTTTTTCTAGAGATTGCCTAGGCAATTCTATTTTTTTCTTTCCTGCGCAGGATTTTTGTCTACTTGTCTGTCTTGTAGTGACTTTTAATACATTTGCCGTTATGCTTTTTAATTCCTTTATTGTTATTCGTGACAGTGCATCTGCCACGAAATTGTCTTTACCCCTTAGGTACTCGACTGTAAAGTCGTTATTCTTCTAATTCAAGCCGCATGCGTGTGAGTTTTGAGCTAGGATTGACCATTGAAATGTGGTCTGTGATCCGTTTTCACTGTGAAATGTTTTCCATAAATATATGGTCGAAAATGAGTAATTGCCCAATGAATTGCTGCCAATTCCTGTTCGGTTGTGCTTTTGTTGCTTTCACACTTTGTGAATGAATGTGATGCATATGCTATTGGAAGTTGGTGTCCTTTATGGTTTTGAGTTAAAACCGCACCACATGCTTGTTTACTAGCATCTGTAATTATGCAAAATTCTTTTTCAAAATCTGGGTATTGCAACAGAGTGGGTTCGATTAGTTTATCTTTCAAGTATTGGAATGCGTTTGACATTCATCTGACCACTCAAATGGAACGTTCTTTTTACACAATCTAGTTAAGTGCCGGGAATAGTCGGCGAAGTTCTTAATGAAACGTCTGTAATAATTGCAAAATGCTACGAATCGTCTAGCGCTGTCCGCGTCATGCGGGACTGGATAGTTTTTGATGACGTCATATTTTTTGTCATCTGGCAAGATTCCCTTGTCATTTATGAACGAGAAAGGTCACTTCATGCATAAAAAATGAACACTTTTGTGGGTGTAGTTTCAGGTTGTGTTTTCTACATACCTCAAAAATATCTTGTAAGTTCCCGAGCATATGTTTTTCGGAACAACCAATGACTATAAGATCGTCCATATATAGGAATGCTTGCGAAGCTTCAGTCCAGAGAATGCAATAGTCATCGTTCTTTGAAATGAATTTGGCGCTATTTTTAAACCAAATGGTAGTCGCGTGAGGCGATATGAGCCATTGCTCGTTGAAAAAGAAGTTATGTTACGTGAACTTTCCTCCAGTTCTATTTGATGAAAACCTGACATTAAATCAAGGCATGAGAAGTATTTTGCTCTACCTAGTTGATCCAAAATGTCATCAATCCTAGGTAATGGAAATTTATCTGACAGGAGTTTTTTATTTATTTGACGATAGTCAACTACTAATCGCCATTTCTTCTGTTCTGTGCCCGGAAGAGCTTTCTTTGGTACTAGTAAAAGGGGGCTGTTGTACTCTGACACGGATGGTTCGACTATTTTGTCGTCTATTAATCTTCCTACTTGCTTCTGGATCCTCAACTTGGCTATGCGGGCTTCGATAGTTTTTTATATAAATAGGCTCAGTATCCCTCAATCTCAACTTCTGTTTATAAAAATTATTAGTTGTTATCGATTCGGTTTCAAGTCCGAATATGTCATTATATTTGGAACATAGTTCCGTTAATTGTTGTTTGAATGGGGCTGGAAAATTTTTTGTAAGCTCAGCCATGACAGTTTGTTCCCTGATTTTAGAAGTTGTTTGAACTACATTGTAATTCGAAAGTGGTTCAGATTTTAATATATTTATAATAATTAACTGGTCGTTATTGGTTATATTTAGTAATCGGACGAATGCGTTTCGAGTGATTGCAACGGTGTTTGCAACATAAATACCAGTTTGAATTTCCTGGTTTGGGATTAGCACACTATCTTCACTTGAAGTTAGTTCTATTTTTCGGACAACTTGTGATCTGGCTGGTAGAAGTATTGTATTGTTACCAGAACTGTATGTTATTGGAACATAAATGCGAATGTCTATATTGTTTGGTCGTATTATAAACCAGTCTTCTGAAGGTTTCAGATCAATTTGACAATTAAATTCTTTTATGAAATCAATCCCTATTATTCCATCACATGGGATTGCGAAATTTTTGTTTACTAAATGGAAATTGTGTGGAATTATGTATTTATCTGTCTGTAGCTCTATTGGGGCAAGGCCTAGGGATTTTATAATACCCTCACCTATACCTTGAATATCTATTTTATTATTTATTTGTATGTCGTTGAAGACATCTGAAGTTTCTTTTATTAGCGATATGTTCGCTCCTGTATCTACTAGGAATGTTAGATGTTTTCCTGTCTTGGCATTGTCAAATGACACGAAAATGTTGAGATCGAGATTGATGGTTTGAACCTTTGCTTTTAACAATTTGGAGTATCCATAGGGGTTTGGGAGTTTCCCGAAGCCGTCTGGGTAACACGGACATTATTGTTGTGTCTTGTGTTCCCATTTCTGACGTAATTTTGGCTGTTATGGGATGTGCCGTTACCACGGTTACCTCCTCTATAACCACCACGACCTCTATAATTGTTTGACTGATAATTGTTATTGTAGTAGCCACGACCATTTTCTCTACCTTGATAGTTACTTCGGTAGCTACTACCGCGGTAGGCTTGTCCTCTTCGCGTGTACAATATTGAACTTGCATTGCCCGTCATCTCAGTACTACATTGTATATACTTTGTGACGGCATCGTTCATGGTCGTGAAGTTACCTGCTTCTAAAATGTTTTTTAGTCTACCATGCTCACAATTTTTAACCATTGTTTTAATGGCTTCTTTTGTACTGAATTTGTCAGCATGTTCGGCTGGCAGCCCTTCATCGATGTACGAAGCTTCAAGTAGCTTTCGCAAATTGTCGATTTCTGTGGTAAATTGGGTTGCGGTTTCCCTTTTGGCATACTTTTTCCAATTTTGCTTTTGACAAACGTCAGATGTTTCACCGACTATAGTGTCTTGTAGTTTCTTTATAATTTCATCTATGGTGTTAAGTTCTTGAACTTTGTACAGTGTTGTTCCTATAATCTTTGATTTTATTACTTCGACCGCCAAAGACTCATGAGGGCCTTTTGTTAGGTTAACCAATTTAATCGCTGTCACGAATCGTTGCAAATGAAGTTTCTGTCCATTGAATTCGGGTATGGCGTGCGAAATATCTTTGATATAAGCCCGTTGGGCAACTGGGTCGTCTGCCATTCTGATTTGTTCTCGCTCTACCACACCATTCAATGAATCTGAATCAGACAAATCTTGATCCTGATATTGTGGTGCTGTTAACACAGCTGGGATCGTTAGATCGTGTAGATCTTTTTTCTTCCACATTTGTTTCTGGATCAATTGCTTCAACCTCTTGGTCAAACTGTTTAGTTTGACTTGTTCCAGGTTTGTTCTATGTCTATGGTCAATGGAGTATTCAAAACTGTTGGAATTGAAATATCCAAGTTGAATTTGTCTTGAATCGATATCAAATTTGATCGAAGTCTGATCAAAAATTTGATACCTGCGACCAATGTTGTTCTTTTATGCGTTCTCTATTTTCATGTATTAGTTACGTGCCTCGTTAAAACACTCAACCAATATGGTCGCATGCTTATTCACTGTAGCTCCTAGGATTGTCCTATTTTGTGTAAGAGATTTGTATGATTTGTCAAATCTACTTTTATTTTCTTCTAATGATTTGTAAATTTCCTGCCATTCCATTATTGGTTTTAAGTTTTAAATACCACAAAGTCAATGACTCTGCTATGTTTTTGAACAGTCCATTAAGGGCGAAAACTCTAACTGAAATGTTGGCAGTGGAATCCACTGTCCTGGTGTCCACTAAACCCATGTTGGTTATAATTCTTGCTTTCCTATGAAGAAATATGCCATTTATATATGGCTCATTATTGGTATCATTTCCTAATTTACTTATATTATTATCCCTCATTCATATTAATTGATTGCAAAATTTGATTTTTGGCATGCGCCAATTATTTCTTCATTAATTTTTTTCTGTATATCCAATATCAATTCAAATTTCAATTTCAAATTTAAATTTAGAAGAACAAATTTTTGAAAATATGAAGATAGTATGTGTTAGAGCATATGGCCGATTTACATTGGTTTTTGCTCTATATAATTACAATATCAGCCATATATTTTTAGTAAAAGCCTAACAGATATTAGTATTTTACAAGCAGCGTTTGCACGCATCGACTTGTGGGTAGAAGTTTTATAGTTAAATTATTGGCAATTCAGGCATAGGCATAAATGCAGCCCTTATTGCGTTACTTTGCATCGCAAAGATTCCTGTTTAGGTCCTCCAGTTGGTTTTTGAATTTGTCCTCGTCCTCGCTGTTTGTAGCTGCTCGTAGTAGGTCTTGGACCAACCTACGTTGCCGGAGCAGTTTTATGCGTTTTCCTCCCCGCTTCTTCATTTTCTTGGGCTGTCGTGGCTGCTCGCGTGCCCGGTACTCAGCTATGTGAGTGGGCGCGGTCCATCGGATGGAAAAGCCTCTAAAGCCTCCTTTAGACTCGGCTTGTCCCTTTGGTCGATAGGAGCAGCGTTAAGGAGATCCGTCTCCAGTTTGTTTCCAACGATGGCGTAAGGGGCGACAGGCCTCTCACGTTTATATTTGTACGCTGCAGTTGTCCGGGGCCTTTGGGCTCAGGCGGGGCCGGTGCCGGTCATCGCACAGGTCATCTAAGTACGCTCTATGTAGCGTTGTCGGTGCCTTTTCAGGTCTTTATCTTCTTTTATTCTTCTTCCACTCTTGGAACTTTGTTTAAATTCAGTGATTTGTTAGAAGCATATATCTTCACTATCCTCAAGATTGATCGTTCAACATAAGTGTATTCTCTTTCATTTTTGTTGTTGTTGTTGTTCTATAAATGTCATTTTGGTTTCATTGTTTTAACGCTTTTGCTTTGCACTTGAACATTTTATTTCACTTTTTTATTCCATAATATATTTTTTATTGGTTATTCCCAAATAGCTACAATAATTTCTTAATGTCACAATGTCACGGTCGCCATGTAAAACACATTTCACTTTACTTGTAGATATCAAGACATCCGTCTTCTTGAGTTGGCTTTATTCAATTGATTGCGAGTACATTTCTTAAATTCTACTTAGCTTAGGGCAGCGTAGCTGCGCTGCCAGCAACGCCGGCAGCGGAGCGGCCGCATTTATGTGTTTAATATATATGTATGTATATATGCCCAGCGCTGCTGATAGCGGGGGGGGCGCGAGGGACATGCATGCACATTCAAACGGATCATGTTTGGGTGCCGTCGGTTACGTGAAAGACGCCGACGTTGCACTCTTGTCCGCGAGGCATATTTGTGCGATCGTATTACCGTCGCACTCAAGTTATTTATGATTACCTAAACACTGCAAGAAAGTGTTACAGTGTGTTGTCCCTTAAGTACTCTTGGTACAGTGGGTATTTCCTATGCATGCATACTACAGCGTCCACAATATTTACATTTAGTTTTTCAGAAATTTCGCTATTTAATTTCATAATAAAGTTAATTCATTTTTCACACATTTCACATTTTAATTCTCGATTGGCCAGCGCTTAGGTACTTGGTATGAGAATTGCAGAGGAGGGCGTCCACAATATTTTAATTATATTTTTCAGAAATTTCATTATTTAATTTCACAATACAATTATTATATTTAAAGACTTTTCACAATTTAATTATGAATTTGCCAGCGCTTAGGTACTTGGAATGAGGATCGCAGAGGATCGCGCCCGCAATATTTTAATTTGATTTTTTCCATTATTTAATTTTACAATATAATGATTTCATTTTAATTCTCGATTTGCCAGCGCTTGGTACTTGGTATGAGAATCGCAGAGGAGGGCGGCCGCAATATTTTAATTTGATTTTTCAGAATTTCATTATTTAATTTCACAATACAATTCTTATATATTGTAAAGACTTTTTACAATTTAATTATGAATTTGCCAAGGTACTTGGTATGAGAATCGCAGAGGAGGGCGCCCGCAATAGTTAATTTGATTTTTTCCATTATTTAATTTTACAATATAATGATTTCATTTTAATTCTCGATGTGCCAGCGCTTAGGTACTTGGTATGAGAATCGCAGAGGAGGTCGCCCGCAATAGTTTAATTTGATTTTTTCCATTATTTAATTTTACAATATAATGATTTCATTTTAATTCTCGATTTGCCAGCGCTTGGTACTTGGTATGAGAATCGCAGAGGAGGGCGTCCACAATATTTACATTTAGTTTTTCGGAAATTTCGCTTTTTAATTTCATAATAAAATTAATTCATTTTTCACACATTTCACAATTTAATTATGAATTTGCCAGCGCTTGGTACTTGGTATGAGAATCGCAAAGGAGGGAGCCAACAATATTTTAATTTAATTTTTCACACATTTCACAATTTAATTCTCGATTGCCAGCGCTTAGGTACTTGGTATGAGAATCGCATAGGAGGGCGCCCACAATATTTAAATTTGATTTTTCAGAAATTTCTCTATTTAAGTCATAATAAGTTAATTCAATTTATACACATTTCACAATTTAATTCTCGATTGCCAGCGCTTAGGTACTTGGTATAAGTATCGCAGAGGCGTCCACAATATTTTAATTATTTTTTTCAGAAATTTCATTAATTTCACAATACAATTCTTATATATTGTAAAGACTTTTTACAATTTAATATGAATTTGCCAAGGTACTTGGAATGAGAATCGCAGAGGGCGCCCGCAATATTTTAATTTGATTTTTTCCATTATTTAATTTTACAATATAATGATTTCATTTTAATTCTTGAATTTGCCACCGCTTAGGTACTTGGTATGAGAATCGCAGAGGAAGGCGCCCGCAATATTTTAATTGGATTTTCAGAAATAGCAAAGTGTAATTCTCGATTTGCCAGCGCTTAGGTACTTGGTATGAGAATCTCAGAGGAGGGCGGCCGCAATATTTTAATTTGATTTTTCAGAAATTGCACAGTGTAATTCTCGATTTGCCAGCGCTTAGGTACTTGGTATTGTTGAAATAACGTATATTTTATATGGCAAGACAAACGTTAACATATTCATTCAATTATCTTTCTGGTAACTCTGTCATGCAATGAGTATGTACAACAATACAATGTAGTTCAGTTCATAAGCTGCCGCCATTCAATAAACACTTATATATATATATACTTATAATATCCTCTATATCGTGTACTTTCAATTTAAACCCAACAAAAGTTATGGGCCCAGATCAATGCTAGTGTGATCGAAAGTACACAATATTACTAAAAGACAAAGAACGGTGTGTCCGGCTTTTATTTAAAAGTACAGCACTTCTTGTATAAGTGCGCATATGGTGTCTTTGGTGAAATTAAGTAAAAAGTAAAAACTAAAAAGAATTTAATAAAAGATGTTCAAAATTCTTAAACGGCGTAAAAATGGCGAGCAATATGTTCTCAATAGAAAAGTTGGACGATAAAAATTATGATATTTGGTGTGTCCAAATGCGTGGCGTTCTTATTCATTCTGATGCATGGCGAATTGCAAATGGCGAAATACCTAAACCAGAACATGAATACGAAAATTGGGTTAAAGCAGACGAGAAAGCTTTAGCATCCATAATTTTGTCAGTGAAACCAACGCAGTTAAATTACATAAAATATTGTTGCACGTCAGCAGAAGCGTGGAAAAAATTAAAAGATATTTACGAAGCTAGAGGGCCAGCTCGTAAAGTAACACTGTATAAAAGTCTTTTAAATTTGCGTTTGTCGGAAGAAATGAATGTTGTTGAATATTTAAATGATTTTACTTGTATTATAGACAAACTGAGTGAATTGGTATCACCCTGAGTGATGAAATTATTGTAATAATTCTATTATCGAGTTTGCCTCAATCATTTGAAATTTTGCAATGGAAATTCGTGACAGCCTTCCAAATTTCACAACATTGCGAAATAAGTTATTGGAAGAAGCCGAACGTAAAAGTCAATCGCAAAAAGTAAACGCAAAATAGTAGCGGACAACATGCATACATAGCGCATAGCAACAAAAATGCAAAAGGAAAAGGCGATCAACAACGGCGAAATAACGGAGTGTGCTTCGTTTGCGGCAAAGAGAGGCCATTTCGCCGCGGTATGTAGAAATGCTAAAAAACAACAAAGTGGTGAGAAACATGAGGGCAAAGAAACTGGTGATGAAAAATCGTTTGTGTGTGTATCTCCAAACATGGCCTGTACTCTGATGAAAATAAAATAAGTCGCAATAACAACGGTTGGTGTGTGGGACAGTGGTGCTACGTCACATATGTGTAATGATCGCGCGTTATTTCTTGAGTACACTGAACTAAAACAGAGAGTGCTAGTAGCGGGAAATGGATCACTTAATGCAATGGGCATCGGTTTGTCGTTCGCATAAAACAAACGAAAGTGAATTTATGTTAAAAAACGTTTTGTATGTCCCAGAACTACAAACAAATTTTTTCTCAGTTACAAAGGGTACGAAAAATGGATTGCAAATCAATTTTGAAAAACGATAAAGCTGTAATTAGAATCGCAAATGAAAATTTAGTGATTGCTGTCGCTTATAATGTAAATGACTTATATTATTTTCATAACAAATGTGAATCAGTTAATATTCGTGTGTCGGAAACAATATTAAGTGGCATAACAGATTCGGTCACATGAATTTAAACAGTCTTTATAAATTAGCAGCTGATCAATTGGTGAATGGCATAGACAAAATACAGCCAACAACAAACCATTACGTGCGTTCCGTGTATTAAAAGCAAAATATGTGTGCAATCATTCGAGCCATCAAAGTACCGTGCAACAAACTTGCTAGAAACAATACATTCTGATGTTTGCGGTCCGTTTAATGTGAATTCTATAGGAGGATCACGTTATTTTTTGACATTTATAGACGACAAGTCTCGATATGCAAATGGCTAATAAAGCGAGGTGTTTGAACACTTTAAAAACTATCAATCATGTGTTGAGCGAGAAACGGGTCAAAAAATAAAAACAATCAGAAGTGATAACGGGGGTGAATACATTAATAAAAACTTTGATAATTATTTGCAGAATCAAGGCATAAAACGTCAATTGACAGTACCGTATACTCCGCAACAAAACGGCGTCGCAGAACGCTTTTAACCGTACAATTGTTGAAATGGCGCGTTCGATGTTAGTCCATGCAGGACTAGGAGAGCAATTTTGGGCTGAAGCTTGTGCGTGTGCCGCTTATATTAGAAACCGTTCGTCGACTAGGGCTTTAGAAAATGCAACTCCTTATGAAGTGTGGTTCGAACGAAAGCCAAGTGTGAAACACTTTAAAGTATTTGGTTGTCTTGCTGTTGGACTCGATAAAACTCAGAAAAGTAAATTCAAACCGAAAGGAAAGGAGTTTATATTCGTTGGTTACAGTGATCAAGTAAAGGGATATAGGCTTTATGATCCAATAAAGCGCATTGTAATTATAAACGGGATGTGAGATTTGATGAAAACTTGTTTATAGAAACAAATGACAGCAAAGGTTTTTTTTTGAGTTGGTGCGAAAAGATGTATTAACAAAGTTGTAAAATTAAAGGAGTCAGACAAAACAATGTGAAATAGCAAATCAAGGATGTGGGTCATTCTAATTTTGTGGATTATTCTGATTTCATGTATAAGGAAAAAAATAGGAAGTGCCGATCAAAACGTAATAGAACAAGGTGAAGGCATTAGTCGTCCCGAGTCACCACAAACAGACTACGAGGATGGTAGTGAGAATTATAGTAGCAATAGCTCTGAATCAGGCAGTGATGGTGAGAATATTCCTATTTATGGACCAGGCCGTCCACGTATAGTACGTACAGGTGCCCAGGCAGACCTAGTAAGCAGAAACACAGAATTAATATATTGCAGGATTCAGAAGAGGTAAATGTACCTATCACCCTGGATGAAGCAATGACATCTGCACAAGCTACAAATTGGAGAGAAGCTATGAAAGTTGAGTTTGACTCGTTGATAGCAAATAATACATGGACATTAGTTGATTTACCACCAGGTATAAGGGCAATTGGTAATAAGTGGGTTTTCACACTTAAGAAAGCAAATGATGGCAGTATTGAACGATTTAAAGCTAGGCTTGTTGCTAAAGGTTGTAGTCAGCAATCTATATATATAAAACAGTTTGTCCTGACTGACTGACTGATTGGTGATCAACGCACAGCCCAAACGGTAAAGGCTAGGAAGCTGAAATTTGGACTCAAGTATCCTTTCATAGTCTAGGTTCCCACTAAGAAGGGATTTTGGAAAACTCGAGCTCCAAAGGGGGGAAAACAGGCTCCAATGTTGTATGAAAAATCTACAGTTTTCATCTGATTAACTTCAAACTTAGTTTGTATACTCCAATTCCAATTCCAAGAAAACTGTATACTTGATTTTTTGATATTTTTTTTGGGGCCTAAAATATGGGAGTTTTCCTGTAAAAAATGTTGGGGCACAAAGCAAACCGCGTCAACAGCCCACACGGTAAAAGCTAGGATGCTGAAATTTGGGCTCAGGTATCCTATCATGGTGTAGATGAGCACTAAGAAGGGATTTTGGAAAATTCGAGCTCCAAAGGGGGGAAAACGAGCTCCAAAGTTTAGTTTGAAAAATCCGCATTATTCAACCGATCGACTTAAAACTTAGTTTCTAAAATCAATTAAAGAATACAAAGAAAACTGCATACTTAGATTTTCGAAATTTGTGTTGGAGCTTGAATTATTGGGGTTTTAATATTTATTCACTATTTCAAATGAAAAGTTTGTGTTATAAATTTAGTCCGATCGATTTAAAATTTGGATAATGTAATCTACGTAACTAAATCTACAACTTTGCATTCAAGGATTTTCAAAATATGCATTTTACAAAAGCAGGCAGAACAAACAATACAAAATATCAAACAGTTGGGGACAGCTAAGTATACATACACACACATACAAACAGCTGTTCGTGTAGTCGCAAACGATTGAAATAGCCATTGCAACATGTGAGACACTAATGTGTGAATGTCCATACATATGTGCACATCTATGTATGTACATATGTATCTACATATGTCTGTATGTACATTCGTCTTGCACTGACAGAGCAAGAAATGTTAATTAATTGAACATTATATTACATTTTTAAAAGTAATTTTTTCCTTTGTTTAGTGCATTTGGCATTAGTGTTTTCATTAATAGCTTTATGCAGCAACAACAAATATCAATAGTGGGGACATCACATACACACACTCACACACAACAAGCAACAGTTCGTGTCTATGTGTGCGGTTCTCTACGTACGGTTGATTAAAGTAAAGAGAAACATATGTACATATGTATGTATGTATGTCTGTGTATGAATATAGCATGTATGTACCATTCGTATTAATGTATACATTGGGCAATCGAACACAGTTGTTTGATTGTAATAAAAAATCATGCTCTAAAACAACAACAACTGCAAGTCATTAGCTCGGTCTTCTTTCGTTTTGACCATTTAATGTTAATTGCAAAGGCAAAACGCCAAAAGTTTACAGTTTACCGTCGCTAGGCAACGACTGCGTAAGCGATAGTTAAAGCAGAAAACGAATAACGGAGCTACGCATATTCTGCTTCGCATTGCGGGCAGATGTACATATGTATGTATATGATTTGTTCTTATTGATCTCAATAAATAATTAGATTTGATTATTTAAATATTCTGCTTATTGCATTCAAACCTTCGATATTTTGATGGTATCGGTGCCAGTGCTTTTTGATCGTGGCTCATCGCTGCACGGCATTGACACGAGTGCCGTGTTTCATATTCCGAGTTTGTGCGTGGCCGTATCTGACTCAACATGGCACGAAAAGACTCAAATGTGAATTTAACTTTGGACTCAAGTATCGTTTCATAGTATCCATCCATAGTGTAGGAGCACACTAAGAAAGGCTTTTGGAAAATTCTAGCTCCAACGGGGGGAAAACGAGCTTTAAAAAATATTAGTTATAGTGGTCATGTTCGTTTAACGAAATAGTTTGTCAAGAACAAAAATGTAACGGACTACTGAACAATTTTTTTGTCCAAGAACAGAAAATGTTCATTAAATGCCTTCCTACTGGTAACCTGTGAGGTTGAAAACATATGGGTAGGTTATGCACACACAAAATAAATATAATTGGAAACATATTGAGCCGGGTTAGGACGGGCAATACTGCTAGTATGGTATACATTACGTCGATACATATTCGCCTGTAGTTCGTTATGCAACCATACGGATGGTTTTTGCATTATGCAGCTGAACTTAAGCTACACTTACACCAAATGGACGTATGCACAGCATACTTAAATGGCGAACTAAATGAAGAAATTTACATGAAACAGCCCGAAATGTTTATTAGCAAGAAGCAGCCAAATCGAGTATTAAATTAAACAAAGCAATTTACGGCTTTAAAACAGGCAGGTCGGGAATGGAATGCGAAGCTTGACAGTGTTTTGCAAGAGTATGGTTTTGTTACATTGTAGTAGTGAGCCATGCCTTTATAAAAAAAATGATATAAATGATAACCTTACTATCATAGCGATTTATGTAGATGACATCTTAATAGCTAGCCAAACGCAGAGAGGATCTAATTTCTATAAAGCAGTATATAGGAAATCAATTCAAATCAGTAGACAAAGGTCCAGTAGCAATTTTCTAGGTTTGAAGTCGAGCGAATGATGACACTGGAGACTTGTTTGTATGTCAACAAGGTACATCGAAGAGCTACTACAAAATATGGAATGCAAAACGTAGGTCAGTTGCTACTCCATTAGATGCTGGATTCCAAATCAAGAAGCCTTCAGATGAAGCGAAAACAGTTAACGCTACCGAGTATCAGGCTCTTATTGGAAGTTTGATGTATTTGGCTATATCTACACGTCCAGATATATTACACTCCGTCTGCAAGCTCTCACAAATGAACAAGGACCCGAGAGCTGAACATGAGGCAGGGGCAAAAGCACGTTCTACGCTACTTATCCAATACAAAGAACATGAAGTTCACTACTATATAGAGTGGCAAATCAGTCGTGGGCTACACTGATGCCGACTGAGGAGGCAACGTAATCGATCGCAAGTCCTTTACCGGAATATGTTCTTCATGGCTGGTGCTGCTTTTCTTGGGAATCTCGCAAGCAAGTTACGGTGGCGCTAAGTAGCACAGAGGCCGAATACATGGCATTGGCTGCAGCTGCAAAAGAAGCGGTGTTCTTGAAACAACTATTGACAGAAATCGGATGTTATCCTGAAGAAAGTCCTATTGTATTAACAGCGATAATTTAAGCGCACAACAGCTTGCAAAGAACCATATGTATCATGCACGCAGCAAGCACATTGATATAAGATATCATTTCATTCGTCAGTTAATTAATGAAAATAAAATTTCTTAAATTATGTTGATACAGCTAATATGATTGCAGACATATGTACGAAAATTTATGTAAACAAAAACATGTAAAATTACTGAGCATGACAGGTTTAATGTAAACTAACAAGTATAGTTTGTGTTGAGAAGAGGTGTTGAAAATAACGTATATTTATATGGCAACACAAACGTTAACATATTCATTCAATTATCTTTCTGGTAACTCTGTCATGCAATGAGTATGTACAACAATACAATGTAGTTTAGTTTGTAAAGCTGCCGCCATTCAATAACACATATACTTATAATATCCTCTATATCGTGTACTTTCAATTTAAACCCAACAGTTACTTGGTATAGGAATCGTAAAGGAAGGCCTCCACAATATTTTAATTCAATTTTTCAGAAACTTCCCTATTTCATTTCACAATATAATATTTCATTTTTTGGACATTCACAATTTAATTATCGATTTGCTAGCGCTTAGGTACTTGGTATGAGAATCGCAGAGGAGGGGCGTCCACAATATTTTAATTTAATTTTTCACAAGTTTCATTATTTAATTTTACAATACAAGTGCAATTATTTAATTTTTAGACATTTCACAATTAATTATCGATTCGTAGCGCTTAGTTACTTGGTATAGGAATCGTGAAAGGAAGGCCTCCACAATATTTTAATTTAATTTTTCACAAGTTTCATATTTATTTTACATACAAGTGCAATTATTTAATTTTTTTTAGACATTTCACAATTTAATTATCGATTCGCTAGCGCTTAGTTACTTGGTATAGGAATCGTAAAGGAAGGCCTCCACAATATTTTAATTCAATTTTTCAGAAACTTCCCTATTTCATTTCACAATATAAATATTTCATTTTTTGGACATTTCACAATTTAATTATCGATTTGCCAGCGCTTAGGTACTTGGTATGAGATCGCAGAGGAGGGCGTCCACAATATTTTAATTTAATTTTTCACAAGTTTCATTATTTAATTTTACAATACAAGTGCAATTATTTAATTTTTTAGACATTTCACAATTAATTCTCGATTTGCCAGCGCTTGGTACTTGGTATGAGAATCGCAGAGGAGGGCGTCCACTATATTTACATTTAGTTTTTCAGAAATTCGCTATTTAATTTCATAATAAAGTAATTTATTTTTCACACATTTCACAATTTAATTCTCGATTGGCCAGCGCTTAGGTACTTGGTATGAGAATCGCAGAGGAAAGCGTCCACACTATTTTTTTTGATTTTTTAGAAATTTCACAATTTAGTTCTCGATTTGCCAGCGCTTAGGTACTTGGTATGAGAATCGCAGAGGAGGGCGTCTACTATATTTACATTTAGTTTTTCAGAAATTTCGCTATTTAATTTCATAATAAAGTTATTTTATTTTTTCACACATTCACAATTTAATTCTCGATTGGCCAGCGCTTAGGTACTTGGTATGAGAATCGCAGAGGAAAGCGTCCACACTATTTTTTTTATTTGATTTTTTAGAAATTCACAATTTAGTTCTCGATTTGCCAGCGCTTAGGTACTTGGTATGAGAATCGCAGAGGAGGCGTCCACAATATTTTCCATTTAGTTTTTCAGAAATTTCGCTATTTAATTTCACAATTCAATTATTATATTTTAAAGACTTTTCACAATTTAATTATGAATTGCCAGCGCTTAGTACTTGGAATGAGGATCGCAGAGGAGGGCGCACGCAATATTTTAATTTTGATTTTTTCCATTATTAATTTTACAATATAATGATTTCATTGTAATTCTCGATTTGCCAGCCCTTGTACTTGTATGAGAATCGCAGATGAGGGCGCCCGCAATATTTTAATTTGAATATTCAGAAATTTCACAAATTAATTCTCGATGTGCCAGCGCTTAGGTACTTGGTATGAGAATCGCAGAGGAGGGCGCCCGCAATATTTTAATTTGATTTTTTCATATTTAATTTTGTACAATATAATGATTTCATTGTAATTCTCGATTGCCAGCGCTTGGTACTTGGTATGAGAATCGCAGAGGAGGGCGCCCGCAATATTTTAATTTGATATTTCAGAAATTCACAAATTAATTACAATATAATGATTTCATTTTAATTCTCGATTGCCAGCGCTTGGTACTGGTATGAAAATCGCAGAGGAGGGCGTACACACAATATTTTAATTTGATTTTTCAGAAATTTCACAAATTATTCTCGATGTGCCAGTGCCAGCGCTTAGGTACTTGGTATGAGAATCGCAGAGGAAGGCGTCCACACTATTTTAATTGATTTTTCAGAAATTGCACAGTGTAATTCTCGATTTGCCAGCGCTTAGGTACTTGGTATGAGAATCGCAGAGAGGGCGCCCGCAATATTTTAATTTGATTTTTCCATTATTTAATTTTACAATATAATGATTTCATTTTAATTCTCGATTTGCCAGCGCTTGGTATTTGTTGTAATGAAAATCGCAGAGGAGGGCGTCCACAATATTTTATATTATTTTTCAGAAATTTCATTATTTAATTTCACAATACAATTCTTATATTTAAGAGGACTTTTTACAATTTAATTATGAATTTGCCAAGGTACTTGGATGAGAATCGCAGAGGGCGCCTGCAATATTTTAATTTGATTTTTTCCATTATTTAATTTTACAATATAATGATTTCATTGTAATTCTCGATTTGCCAGCGCTTAGGTACTTGTATGAGAATCGCAGAGAAGGGCGTCCCACAATATTTTAATTTGATTTTTTCCATTATTTAATTTTACAATATAATGATTCATTGTAATTCTCGATTTGCCAGCGCTTGGTACTTGGTATGAGAATCGCAGATGAGGGCGCCCGCAATATTTTAATTTGATATTTCAGAAATTTCACAAATTAATTCTCTCGATGTGCCAGCGCTTAGGTACTTGGTAATGAGAATCGGAAAGGAGGGAGCCCACAATATTTTAATTTAATTTTTCACACATTTCACAATTTAATTCTCGATTTGCCAGCGCTTAGGTACTTTGTATGAGAATCGCAGAGGAGGGGCGTCCACAATATTTTTAATTATATTTTCAGAAATTTCATTATTTAATTTCACAATACAATTCTTATATATTGTAAAGACTTTTTACATTTTAATTATGAATTTGCCAGGTACTTGGAATGAGGATCGCAGAGGAGGGCGCCCGCAATATATTATAATTTGAATATTTTCCATTATTTAATTTACAATATAATGATTTCATTTTAATTCTCGATTTGCCAGCGCTTGGTACTTGGTATGAAAATCGCAGAGGAGGGCGTACACAAATATTTTATTTGATTTTTCAGAAATTTCACAAATTAATTCCGATGTGCCAGCGCTTAGGTACTTGGTATGAGAATCGCAGAGGAAGGCGTCCACACTATTTTTAATTTGATTTTTCAGAAAATTGCACAGTGTAATTCTCGATTTGCCAGCGCTTAGGTACTTGGTATGAGAATCGCAGAGGAGGGCGTCCACAATATATTAATTTGATTTTTCAGAAATTTCAAATTTTTATTCACAATACAATTCTTATATTTTAAAGACTTTTCACAATTTATTATGAATTTGCCAGCGCTTTGGTACTTGGAATGAGGATCGCAGAGGAGGGCGCCCGCATATTATAATTTGATTTTTTCCATTATTTAATTTTACAATATGATTTCATTTTAAATCTCGATTTGCCAGCGCTTGGTACTTGGTATAGAATCGCAGAGGAGGGGGCCCGCAATATTTTAATTTGATTTTTTTCCATTATTTAATTTACAATATAATGATTTCATTTTAAATCTCGATTTGCCAGCGCTTTGGTACTTGGTATGAGAATCGCAGAGGATGGCGCCCGCAATATTTTATTTGATTTTTGCAAAATTGCACAGTGTAATTCTCGATTTTGCCAGCGCTTAGGTACTTGGTATGAGAAATCGCAGAGGAGGGCGTCCACAATATATTATTTGATTTTTTCCATTATTTAATTTTACAATATAATGATTTCATTTTAATTCTCGATTTGCCAGCGCTTAGGTACTTGGTATGAGAATCGCAGAGGATGGCGCCCGCAATATTTTAATTTGATTTTCAGAAATGGCACAGTGGTAATTCTCGATTGCCAGCGCTTAGGGTACTTGGTATGAGAATCGCAGAGGAGGGCGCCCGCAATATTTTATTTGATTTTTCCATTATTTAATTTTTACAATATAATGATTTCATTTTAATTCTCGATTTGGCCAGCGCTTGGTATTTGTATGAAAATCGCAGAGGAGGGGGCGTCCACAATATTTAATATATTTTTCAGAAATTTCATTATTTAATTTCACAATACAATTCTTATATTTTAAAGACTTTTTACAATTTAATTATGAATTGGCCAAGGTACTTGGAATGAGAATCGCAGAGGGGCGCCTGCAATATTTTAATTTGATTTTTCCATTATTTAATTTTACAATATAATGATTTCATTGTAATTCTCGATTTGCCAGCGCTTAGGTACTTGGTATGAGAATCGCAGAGAAGGGCGTCCACAATATTTTTAATTTGTTTTTTCCATTATTTAATTTACAATATAATGATTTCATTTTAATTCTCGATTTGCCAGCGCTTAGGTACTTGGTATGAGATCGCAGAGGATGGCGCCCGCAATATTTTAATTTGATTTTTCAGAATTGCACAGTGTATTCTCGATTTGCCAGCGCTTAGGTACTTGGTATGAGATCGCAGAGGAGGGCGCCCGCAATATTTTAATTTGATTTTTTCATTATTTAATTTTACAATATAATGATTTCATTTTTAATCTCGATTTGCCAGCGCTTGGTACTTGGTATGAGAATCGCAGAGGAGGGCGGCCGCAATATTATAATTTGATTTTTCAGAAATTGCACAGTGTAATTCTCGATTTGCCAGCGCTTAGGTACTTGGTATGAGAATCGCAGAGGAGGGCGCCCCGCAATATTTTAATTTGATTTTTTCATTATTTAATTTTACAATATAATGATTTCATTTTTAAATCTCGATTTGCCAGCGCTTGGTACTTGGTATGAGAATCGCAGAGGAGGGCGGCCGCAATATTTTAATTTGATTTTTCAGAAATTGCACAGTGTAATTCTCGATTTGCCAGCGCTTAGGTATTGGTATGAGAATCGCAGAGGAGGGCGGTCCCACAATATATTAATTTGATTTTTCAGAAATTTCAATTTTTATTTCCACAATACAATTCTTATATTTTAAAGACTTTTCACAATTTAATTATGAATTTGCCAGCGCTTTGGTACTTGGAATGAGGATCGCAGAGGAGGGCGCCCGCAATATTATAATTTGATTTTTTCCATTATTTAATTTTTACAATATAATGATTTCATTTTAAATCTCGATTTGCCAGCGCTTGGTACTTGGTATGAGAATCGCAGAGGAGGGCGCCCGCAATATTTTAATTTGATTTTTTCCATTATTTAATTTTACAATATAATGATTTCATTTTAAATCTCGATTTGCCAGCGCTTGGTACTTGGTATGAGAATCGCAGAGGATGGCGCCCGCAATATTTAATTGATTTTTCAGAAATTGGCACAGTGAATTCTCGATTTGCCAGCGCTTAGGTACTTGGTATGAGAATCGCAGAGGAGGGCGTCCATAATAGATTAATTTGATTTTTCAGAAATTTCAATTTTTTAATTTCACAATACAATTCTTATATTTTAAAGACTTTTCACAATTTAATTATGAATTTGCCAGCGCTTTGGTACTTGGAATGAG
The DNA here is from genome assembly GCF_003285725.1 of Scaptodrosophila lebanonensis. Lineage (NCBI taxonomy): Eukaryota > Metazoa > Arthropoda > Insecta > Diptera > Drosophilidae > Scaptodrosophila > Scaptodrosophila lebanonensis. Next base: position 52,777 of record NW_022060776.1, read on the forward strand.
GATCGCAGAGGAGGGCGGCCGCAAATATTATAGTTCTTGATTTTTTCCATTATTTAATTTTAAATATAATGATTTCATTGTAATTCTCGATTTGCCAGCGCTTAGGTACTTGGTATGAGAATCGCAGAGAAGGGCGTCCACAATATTTTATTTGATTTTTTCCATTATTTAATTTTACAATATAATGATTTCATTTTAATTCTCGATTTGCCAGCGCTTGGTACTTGGTATGAGATCGCAGAGGAGGGCGGCCGCAATATTATAATTGATTTTTCAGAAATTGCACAGTGTAATTCTCGATTTGCCAGCGCTTAGGTACTTGTATGAGAATCGCAGAGGAGGGCGCCCGCATATTATTTTTAATTTGATTTTTTCATTTATTTAATTTACAATATAATGATTTTCATTTTAAATCTCGATTTGCCAGCGCTTGGTACTTGGTATGAGAATCGCAGAGGAGGGCGGCCGCAATATTTTAATTTGATTTTTCAGAAATTGCACAGTGTAATTCTCGATTTGCCAGCGCTTAGGTACTTGGTATGAGATCGCAGAGAAGGGCGCCCGCAAAATTTTAATTTGAATTTTTTCCATTATTTTAATCTCTATATATATAAAACAGTTTGTCCTGATCTGACTGACTGACTGACTGATTGACTGATTGGCAATCA
>NW_022060777.1:0-142691 GCF_003285725.1 Scaptodrosophila lebanonensis
AATATTTTAATTTGATTTTTCAGAAATTGCACAGTGTAATTCCTCGATTTGCCAGCGCTTAGGTACTTGGTATAAGAATTGCAGAGGAGGGCGTCCACAATATTACATTTAGTTTTTCAGAAATTTCGCTTTTTAATTTCATAATAAAATTAATTCATTTTTCACACATTTCACAATTTAATTATGAATTGCCAGCGCTTGGTACTTGGTATGAGAATCGCAGAGGAAGGCGTCCACACTATTTTAATTTGATTTTTCAGAAAATTTCATTATTTAATCACAATACAATTATTCTATTTAAAGACTTTCACAATTTAATTATGAATTTGCCACCGCTTAGGTACTTGGTATGAGAATCGCAGAGGAAGGCGCACGCAATATTTTAATTAGATTTTTCAGAAATAGCACAGTGGTAATTCTAGATTTGCCAGCGCTTAGGTACTGGTCTGAGAATCGCAGAGGCATGCACAATATTTTAATTTCATATTTCAGAAATTTCACAAATTAATTCTCGATGTGCCAGCGCTAGGCACTGGTATGAGAATCGCAGAGGAAGGCGTCCACACTATTTTAATTGATTTTTCAGAAATTCACAATTTAGTTCTCGATTTCCCAGCGCTTAGGTACTGTGGTATGAGAATCGCAGAGGAGGGCGTCCACAATATTTAATTATATTTTTCAGAATTTCATTATTTAATCACAATACAATATTATATTTTAAAGACTTTTCACAATTTAATTATGAATTTGCCACCGCTTAGGTACTTGGTATGAGAACGCAGAGGAAGGCGCACGCAATATTTTAATTAGATTTTTCCGAAATAGCACAGTGTAATTCTAGATTTGCCAGCGCTTATGTACTTGGTCTGAGAATCGCAGAGGCATGCACAATATTTTAATTTCATATTTCAGAAATTTCACAAATTAATTCTCGATGTGCCAGCGCTTAGGCACTGGTATGAGAATCGCAGAGGAAGCGTCCACACTATTTTATTTGATTTTTCAGAAAATTCACAATTTAGTTCTCGATTTGCCAGCGCTTAGGTACTTGGTATGAGAATCGCAGAGGAGGGCGTCCACAATATTTTAATTATTTTTCAGAAATTTCATTATTTAATCACAATACAATTATTATATTTTAAAGACTTTTCACAATTAATTATGAATTTGCCACCGCTTAGGTACTTGGTATGAGAATCGCGAGGAAGGCGCCGCAATATTTTAATTGATTTTCAGAAATAGCACAGTGTAATTCTGTAATTTCACAATACAATTCTTATATATTGTAAAGACTTTTTACAATTTAATTATGAATTTGCCAAGGTACTTGGAATGAGAATCGCAGAGGGCGCCCGCATTATTTTAATTTGATTTTTCCATTATTTAATTTACAATATAATGATTTCATTTTAATTCTCGATTGCCAGCGCTTAGGTACTTGGTATGAGAATCGCAGAGGAGGGCGTCCACACTATTTTAATTTGATTTTCAGAAATTTCATTATTTAATCACAATACAATTATAAATTTTAAAGACTTTTCACAATTAAATTATGAATTTGCCACCGCTTAGGTACTTGGTATGAAAATCGCAGAGGAAGGCGCACGCAATATTTTAATTAGATTTTTCAAATAGCACAGTGTATTGTCTAGATTGCCAGCGCTTAGGTACTTGGTCTGAGAATCGCAGAGGAAGGCGCCCGCAATATTTTAATTTCATATTTCAGAAATTTCACAAATTAAATTCTCGATGTGCCAGCGCTTAGGCACTGGTATGAGAATCGCAGAGGAAGGCGTCCACACTATTTTAATTTGATTTTCAGAAATTTCACAATTTAATTCTCGATTTGCCAGCGCTTAGGTACTTGGTATGATAATCGCAGAGGAAGGTGTCCACTCTATTTTAATTTCATTTTTCACACATTTCACCATTTAATTCTCGATTTGCCAGCGCTTAGGTACTTGGTCTGAGAATCGCAGAGGCATGCACAATATTTTAATTTCATATTTCAGAAATTTTCACAAATTAATTCTCGATGTGCCCGCGCTTAGGCACTGGTATGAGAATCGCAGAGGAAGGCGTCACACTATTTTAATTTGATTTTTCAGAAATTTCACAATTAATTCTCGATTTGCCAGCGCTTAGGTACTTGTATGATAATCGCAGAGAGGTGTCCACTCTATTTTAATTTCATTTTTCACACATTTCAACCATTTAATTCTCGATTTGCCAGCGCTTAGGTACTTGGTGCAGAATCGCAGAGGAGTGCACAATATTTTATTTATGTTTCAGAAATTTCACAAATTAATTCTCGATGTGCCAGCGCTTAGGTACTTGGTATGAGAATCGCAGAGGAAGGCGTCCACATTATTTTAATTTGATTTTTCAGAAATTTCACAAATTTAATTCTTGATGTGCCAGCGCTTAGTACTTGGTATGAGAATCGGAGAGGAGGGCGTGTAAAACACATTTCACTTTACTTGTAGATATCAAGACATCCGTCTTCTGAGTTTGGCTTTATTCAATTGATTGCGAGTACATTTCTTAAATCTACTACTTAGCTTAGGGCAGCGTAGCTGCGCTGCCAGCAACTCGGCAGCGGAGCGGCCGCATTTATGTGTTTAATATATATGTATGTATATATTCCAGCGCTGCTGATAGCGGGGGGCGCGAGGGACATGCATGCACTTCAAACGGATCATGTTTGGGTGCCGTCGGTTACGTGAAAGACGCCGACGTTGCACTCTTCCGCGAGCATATTTGTGCGATCGTATTACCGTCGCACTCAAGTTATTTATGATACCTAAACACTGCAAGAAAGTGTTACAGTGTGTTGTCCCTAAGTACTCTTGGTACAGTGGGTATTTCCTATGCATGCATACTACATCTCCCTCCTTTTGAAAAATAACGTAATATTGTAGTTATTTTAAATGAAATTAATTCTTATTATTATGTATTGTTTAAATGGAAAAAATGTATTGAAATTGATAGTATATTTTATGAGTGAATTAAATTATTGAATTTGATTAATATTGGTAAAGTTAAAATTAATACGCTCATGCATGGGTAATGAAATTTCAAATGTTATATAAAATTCCTAAATGTTTGTTTCTATGCATGGCCATGTACAAATGATTTGGGGTTAAAAATCTTTATCCTATCCTTATGTACTTTTGTTTCTTTTCCTATCATCAGAGATTATGATGTTATCTCTTTCTCCGATGTTTTCTACTGTATAGGGCCTGTATATTTAGATTCTGGCTTATGTCCTGATTCGTTTTTTAATAGACCCTTATCTCCTACTGCTATTCTAAATTGTTTATTTTTAATCATATAGCTGTTTATTTTTCGCCTTATGCTCCTCGAGCATAATCCTTGCTCTTTTATATGCTCTTTCTAATCTATATTTGCTTCTTTAGAGTAATCTTCTATATTATATATGGGTGCTATGTCATCTATACCACAAATTGAGTGGTAGATTTGATGTTCTACCCAATACTAATTCATATGGACATAATCATGCGCCATAGATGGTGTGTGTTGAAAACAAAAGACAAAGTATTTAAGCCATACGTCCCAATCAGTTTTATCGACCGATATATATGAACGCATGTACTCATTAAAAGTTCTATGACTTCTTTCTACTGTTTCCTACTGTCTGGTGGTGGTGCGCGTTGACGTTAGTTTTCTATTTTTAGATATTTACATAAGTCGTTAATGATTGAATTTTTATATTCTGTTCCCATGTCCGTAATGAACGTCTTCATTGACCGTACTTCAGAATAAATTCTTCAAAGATAGCTTTGCTACCGTGTTTGCGCTTTTATTTGTATTGGGATGGCAACTAGGTATTTTGAGTCACAGATTAAAGTGACTGCATATTCATTTCCTGTTCTGATTTAGGAAGTGGACCGATCGTATCCACTATTACCTATCGAAAGCCATTTGGGGGGTTTCCGTAATTTTTAAAGGGGTTTTTGTATGTTTTAGTCGTTTTCGACTTTGGGCATTTTTGACATTTACGTATGTAATCAGTAATCTCTTTGGTCATACCTTTCCAAAATAATATCTTTTGACCTTGGCCAAGGTTTTTGTTATGCCTGTATGTCCTCCTTGAATTGGATCATCATGTAATGTAGACAAGATTGCTTCTTTTTCTTTAATATTTGTTATTAGGGTCACCGGGTTGAGTAGCGCCACTCTTAATGTTCGTAATGTTTTATTGCCCATTTTTTATACCCTGTGCCCAAGGGTACAAGGGTATATTAGTTTTGTGCGAGTGCACATGGAACACACAGAAGGAGGCTTGGTAGACCCCACCAAGTATATATATTCTGATCAGCATGACAAGCCGAGTCGATATAGCCATGTCCGTCTGTCCGTCTGTCTGTCCGTCTGTCCGTCTGTCTGTCTGTATGAACGCAAGGATCTCCGAAAGTATAAGAGCTAGCACAACCAAACGTGGTATACAGATTCTCCTGAGACCGAGAAAGGACGAGTTTGTTCCTTTTTTCTGATCCACCCCCCCACTCCCCCCTATTAACGATTTTCGATAACTCCCGTAATTCTTGGAATTTTGAACTTTGGTAGACACATCCAGTAGTAATTAATATCCGTATACCAAGTTGCATTATGATAGGTTGATCAGAAAGAAAGTTATAGCCATATAACCATGCCCAATGCACACATACATACATATGTACAAGTACACCAATACGTATAGATACGATTCTGATGTAAATGTATGTATGCATGTATGGAATATTTATATTTAATTTAGTTAATTATTAAATTAATTTAGTTAATTAATTAAATTAAATTAATTAATTAATTTAATTACTTTTTGTGGGGTGGTACAGGGTATTTAAGAGTTGAGCCTGCTCGCCTTTAGCATTCCTTTCTTGTTTAAAATGATCTATTGAAAACGATTTCACAGATATTTCCCACGGTGCCACTTTGAGTTGGCTGATTCTTTGTTACCGGCTTGCATTTCAAGCCTTTGGAAGAACTGACCTAATCAAGGGTTCCATTAGTATACAAATCGCCAACTTCATATCTTGCTGCAATTTTTTTCCATGTTTGAAAAAACATAAATTATTTTTTACATGCCAAGGCCACTACTTTGCGTACTTCGTCATTGTTAATGACTTCATATACGGTGGGCTTTGAAGCTTTTTCTAGAGATTGCCTAGGCAATTCTATTTTTTTCTTTCCTGCGCAGGATTTTTGTCTACTTGTCTGTCTTGTAGTGACTTTTAATACATTTTGCCGTTATGCTTTTTAATTCCTTTATTGTTATTCGTGACAGTGCATCTGCCACGAAATTGTCTTTACCCCTTAGGTACTCGACTGTAAAGTCGTATTCTTCTAATTCACAGCCGCATGCGTGTGAGTTTTGAGCTAGGATTGACCATTGAAAATGGGGTCTGTGATCCGTTTCACTGTGAAATGTTTTCCATAAATATATGGTCGAAAATGAGTATTGCCCAATGAATTGCTGCCAATTCTGTTCGGTTGTGCTTTTGTTGCTTTCACACTTTGTGAATGAATGTGAGATGCATATGCTATTGGAAGTTGGTGTCCTTTATGGGTTTGAGTTAAAACCGCACCACAATGCTTGTTTACTAGCATCTGTATTATGCAAAATTCTTTTTCAAAATCTGGGTATTGCAACAGAGTGGGTTCGATTAGTTTATCTTTCAAGTATTGGAATGCGTTTTGACATTCATCTGACCACTCAAATGGAACGTTCTTTTTACACAATCTAGTTAAGTGCCGGGAATAGTCGGCGAAGTTCGTAATGAACGTCTGTAATAATTGCAAAATGCTACGAATCGTCTAGCGCTGTCCGCGTCATGCGGGACTGGATAGTTTTTGATGACGTCATATTTTTTGTCATCTGGCAAGATTCCCTTGTCATTTATGAACGAGAAAGGTCACTTCATGCATAAAAAATGAACACTTTGTGGGTGTAGTTTCAGGTTGTGTTTTCTACATACCGCAAAAATATCTTGTAAGTTCCCGAGCATATGTTTTTCGGAACAACCAATGACTATAAGATCGTCCATATATAGGAATGCTTGCGAAGCTTCAAGTCCAGAGAATGCAATAGTCATCGTTCTTTGAATGAATTTGGCGCTATTTTTAAAACGCAAATGGTAGTCGCGTGAGGCGATATGAGCCATTGCTCGTTGAAAAAGAAGTTATGTTACGTGAACTTTCCTCCAGTTCTATTTGATGAAAACCTGACATTAAATCAAGGCATGAGAAGTATTTTGCTCTACCTAGTTGATCCAAAATGTCATCAATCCTAGGTAATGGAAATTTATCTGACAGGAGTTTTTTTATTTATTTGACGATAGTCAACTACTAATCGCCATTTCTTCTGTTCTGTGCCCGGAAGAGCTTTCTTTGGTACTAGTAAAAGGGGGCTGTTGTACTCTGACACGGATGGTTCGACTATTTTGTCGTCTATTAATCTTCCTACTTGCTTCTGGATCCTCAACTTGGCTATGCGGGCTTCGATAGTTTTTTATATAATAGGCTCAGTATCCCTCAATCTCAACTTCTGTTTATAAAAATTATTAGTTGTTATCGATTCGGTTTCAAGTCCGAATATGTCATTATATTTGGAACATAGTTCCGTTAATTGTTGTTTGAATGGGGCTGGAAAATTTTTTGTAAGCTCAGCCATGACAGTTTGTTCCCTGATTTTAGAAGTTGTTTGAACTACATTGTAATTCGAAAGTGGTTCAGATTTTAATATATTTATAATAATTAACTGGTCGTTATTGGTTATATTTAGTAATCGGACGAATGCGTTTCGAGTGATTGCAACGGTGTTTGCAAAATAAATACCAGTTTGAATTTCCTGGTTTGGGATTAGCACACTATCTTCACTTGAAGTTAGTTCTATTTTTCGGACAACTTGTGATCTGGCTGGTAGAAGTATTGTATTGTTACCAGAACTGTATGTTATTGGAACATAAATGCGAATGTCTATATTGTTTGGTCGTATTATAAACCAGTCTTCTGAAGGTTTCAGATCAATTTGACAATTAAATTCTTTTATGAAATCAATCCCTATTATTCCATCACATGGGATTGCGAAATTTTTGTTTACTAAATGGAAATTGTGTGGAATTATGTATTTATCTGTCTGTAGCTCTATTGGGGCAAGGCCTAGGGATTTATAATACCCTCACCTATACCTTGAATATCTATTTTATTATTTATTTGTATGTCGTTGAAGACATCTGAAGTTTCTTTTATTAGCGATATGTTCGCTCCTGTATCTACTAGGAATGTTAGATGTTTCCTGTCTTGGCATTGTCAAATGACACGAAAATGTTGAGATCGAGATTGATGGTTGAACCTTTGCTTTTAACAATTTGGAGTATCCATAGGGGTTTGGGAGTTTCCCGAAGCCGTCTGGGTAACACGGACATTATTGTTGTGTCTTGTGTTCCCATTTCTGACGTAATTTGGCTGTTATGGGATGTGCCGTTACCACGGTTACCTCCTCTATAACCACCACGACCTCTATAATTGTTTGACTGATAATTGTTATTGTAGTAGCCACGACCATTTTCTCTACCTTGATAGTTACTTCGGTAGCTACTACCGCGGTAGGCTTGTCCTCTTCGCGTGTACAATATTGAACTTGCATTGCCCGTCATCTCAGTACTACATTGTATATACTTTGTGACGGCATCGTTCATGGTCGTGAAGTTACCTGCTTCTAAATGTTTTTTAGTCTACCATGCTCACAATTTTTAACCATTGTTTTAATGGCTTCTTTTGTACTGAATTTGTCAGCATGTTCGGCTGGCAGCCCTTCATCGATGTACGAAGCTTCAAGTAGCTTTCGCAAATTGTCGATTTCTGTGGTAAATTGGGTTGCGGTTTTCCCTTTTTGGCATACTTTTTCCAATTTTGCTTTGACAACGTCAGATGTTTCACCGACTATAGTGTCTTGTAGTTTCTTTATAATTTCATCTATGGTGTTAAGTTCTTGAACTTTGTACAGTGTTGTTCCTATAATCTTTGATTTTATTACTTCGACCGCCAAAGACTCATGAGGGCCTTTTGTTAGGTTAACCAATTTAATCGCTGTCACGAATCGTTGCAAATGAAGTTTCTGTCCATTGAATTCGGGTATGGCGTGCGAAATATCTTTGATATAAGCCCGTTGGGCAACTGGGTCGTCTGCCATTCTGATTTGTTCTCGCTCTACCACACCATTCAATGAATCTGAATCAGACAAATCTTGATCCTGATATTGTGGTGCTGTTAACACAGCTGGGATCGTTAGATCGTGTAGATCTTTTTCTTCCACATTTGTTTCTGGATCAATTGCTTCAACCTCTTGGTCAAACTGTTTAGTTTGACTTGTTCCAGGTTGTTCTATGTCTATGGTCAATGGAGTATTCAAAACTGTTGGAATTGAAATATCCAAGTTGAATTTGTCTTGAATCGATATCAAATTTGATCGAAGTCTGATCAAAAATTTTGATACCTGCGACCAATGTTGTTCTTTTATGCGTTCTCTATTTTCATGTATTAGTTTACGTGCCTCGTTAAAACACTCAACCAATATGGTCGCATGCTTATTCACTGTAGCTCCTAGGATTGTCCTATTTGTGTAAGAGATTTGTATGATTTGTCAAATCTACTTTTATTTTCTTCTAATGATTTGTAAATTTCCTGCCATTCCATTATTGGTTTTAAGTTTTAAATACCACAAAGTCAATGACTCTGCTATGTTTTTGAACAGTCCATTAAGGGCGAAAACTCTAACTGAAATGTTGGCAGTGGAATCCACTGTCCTGGTGTCCACTAAACCCATGTTGGTTATAATTCTTGCTTTCCTATGAAGAAATATGCCATTTATATATGGCTCATTATTGGTATCATTTCCTATTTACTTATATTATTATCCCTCATTCATATTAATTGATTGCAAAATTTGATTTTTGGCATGCGCCAATTATTTCTTCATTAATTTTTTTCTGTATATCCAATATCAATTCAAATTTCAATTTCAAATTTAAATTTAGAAGAACAAATTTTTGAAATATGAAGATAGTATGTGTTAGAGCATATGGCCGATTTACATTGGTTTTTGCTCTATATAATTACAATATCAGCCATATATTTTTAGTAAAAGCCTAACAGATATTAGTATTTTACAAGCAGCGTTTGCACGCATCGACTTGTGGGTAGAAGTTTTATAGTTAAATTATTGGCAATTCAGGCATAGGCATAAATGCAGCCCTTATTGCGTTACTTTGCATCGCAAAGATTCCTGTTTAGGTCCTCCAGTTGGTTTTTGAATTTGTCCTCGTCCTCGCTGTTTGTAGCTGCTCGTAGTAGGTCTTGGACCAACCTACGTTGCCGGAGCAGTTTTATGCGTTTTCCTCCCCGCTTCTTCATTTTCTTGGGCTGTCGTGGCTGCTCGCGTGCCCGGTACTCAGCTATTGTGAGTGGGCGCGGTCCATCGGATGGAAAAGCCTCTAAAGCCTCCTTTAGACTCGGCTTGTCCCTTTGGTCGATAGGAGCAGCGTTAAGGAGATCCGTCTCCAGTTTGTTTCCAACGATGGCGTAAGGGGCGACAGGCCTCTCACGTTTATATTTGTACGCTGCAGTTGTCCGGGGCCTTTGGGCTCAGGCGGGGCCGGTGCCGGTCATCGCACAGGTCATCTAAGTACGCTCTATGTAGCGTTGTCGGTGCCTTTTCAGGTCTTTATCTTCTTTTATTCTTCTTCCACTCTTGGAACTTTGTTTAAATTCAGTGATTTGTTAGAAGCATATATCTTCACTATCCTCAAGATTGATCGTTCAACATAAGTGTATTCTCTTTCATTTTTGTTGTTGTTGTTGTTCTATAAATGTCATTTTGGTTTCATTGTTTTAACGCTTTTGCTTTGCACTTGAACATTTTATTTCACTTTTTTATTCCATAATATATTTTTTATTGGTTATTCCCAAATAGCTACAATAATTTCTTAATGTCACAATGTCACGGTCGCCATGTAAAACACATTTCACTTTACTTGTAGATATCAAGACATCCGTCTTCTTGAGTTGGCTTTATTCAATTGATTGCGAGTACATTTCTTAAATTCTACTTAGCTTAGGGCAGCGTAGCTGCGCTGCCAGCAACGCCGGCAGCGGAGCGGCCGCATTTATGTGTTTAATATATATGTATGTATATATGCCCAGCGCTGCTGATAGCGGGGGGGGCGCGAGGGACATGCATGCACATTCAAACGGATCATGTTTGGGTGCCGTCGGTTACGTGAAAGACGCCGACGTTGCACTCTTGTCCGCGAGGCATATTTGTGCGATCGTATTACCGTCGCACTCAAGTTATTTATGATTACCTAAACACTGCAAGAAAGTGTTACAGTGTGTTGTCCCTTAAGTACTCTTGGTACAGTGGGTATTTCCTATGCATGCATACTACAGCGTCCACAATATTTACATTTAGTTTTTCAGAAATTTCGCTATTTAATTTCATAATAAAGTTAATTCATTTTTCACACATTTCACATTTTAATTCTCGATTGGCCAGCGCTTAGGTACTTGGTATGAGAATTGCAGAGGAGGGCGTCCACAATATTTTAATTATATTTTTCAGAAATTTCATTATTTAATTTCACAATACAATTATTATATTTTAAAGACTTTTCACAATTTAATTATGAATTTGCCAGCGCTTAGGTACTTGGAATGAGGATCGCAGAGGATCGCGCCCCGCAATATTTTAATTTGATTTTTTCCATTATTTAATTTTACAATATAATGATTTCATTTTAATTCTCGATTTGCCAGCGCTTGGTACTTGGTATGAGAATCGCAGAGGAGGGCGGCCGCAATATTTTAATTTGATTTTTCAGAAATTTCATTATTTAATTTCACAATACAATTCTTATATATTGTAAAGACTTTTTACAATTTAATTATGAATTTGCCAAGGTACTTGGTATGAGAATCGCAGAGGAGGGCGCCCGCAATAGTTTAATTTGATTTTTTCCATTATTTAATTTTACAATATAATGATTTCATTTTAATTCTCGATGTGCCAGCGCTTAGGTACTTGGTATGAGAATCGCAGAGGAGGTCGCCCGCAATAGTTTAATTTGATTTTTTCCATTATTTAATTTTACAATATAATGATTTCATTTTAATTCTCGATTTGCCAGCGCTTGGTACTTGGTATGAGAATCGCAGAGGAGGGCGTCCACAATATTTACATTTAGTTTTTCGGAAATTTCGCTTTTTAATTTCATAATAAAATTAATTCATTTTTCACACATTTCACAATTTAATTATGAATTTGCCAGCGCTTGGTACTTGGTATGAGAATCGCAAAGGAGGGAGCCAACAATATTTTAATTTAATTTTTCACACATTTCACAATTTAATTCTCGATTTGCCAGCGCTTAGGTACTTGGTATGAGAATCGCATAGGAGGGCGCCCACAATATTTAAATTTGATTTTTCAGAAATTTCTCTATTTAAGTTCATAATAAAGTTAATTCAATTTATACACATTTCACAATTTAATTCTCGATTTGCCAGCGCTTAGGTACTTGGTATAAGTATCGCAGAGGCGTCCACAATATTTTAATTATTTTTTTCAGAAATTTCATTAATTTCACAATACAATTCTTATATATTGTAAAGACTTTTTACAATTTAATTATGAATTTGCCAAGGTACTTGGAATGAGAATCGCAGAGGGCGCCCGCAATATTTTAATTTGATTTTTTCCATTATTTAATTTTACAATATAATGATTTCATTTTAATTCTTGATTTGCCACCGCTTAGGTACTTGGTATGAGAATCGCAGAGGAAGGCGCCCGCAATATTTTAATTGGATTTTTCAGAAATAGCAAAGTGTAATTCTCGATTTGCCAGCGCTTAGGTACTTGGTATGAGAATCTCAGAGGAGGGCGGCCGCAATATTTTAATTTGATTTTTCAGAAATTGCACAGTGTAATTCTCGATTTGCCAGCGCTTAGGTACTTGGTATTGTTGAAAATAACGTATATTTTATATGGCAAGACAAACGTTAACATATTCATTCAATTATCTTTCTGGTAACTCTGTCATGCAATGAGTATGTACAACAATACAATGTAGTTCAGTTCATAAGCTGCCGCCATTCAATAAACACTTATATATATATATACTTATAATATCCTCTATATCGTGTACTTTCAATTTAAAACCCAACAAAAGTTATGGGCCCAGATCAATGCTAGTGTGATCGAAAGTACACAATATTACTAAAAGACAAAGAACGGTGTGTCCGGCTTTTATTTAAAAGTACAGCACTTCTTGTATAAGTGCGCATATGGTGTCTTTGGTGAAATTAAGTAAAAAGTAAAAACTAAAAAGAATTTAATAAAAGATGTTCAAAATTCTTAAACGGCGTAAAAATGGCGAGCAATATGTTCTCAATAGAAAAGTTGGACGATAAAAATTATGATATTTGGTGTGTCCAAATGCGTGGCGTTCTTATTCATTCTGATGCATGGCGAATTGCAAATGGCGAAATACCTAAACCAGAACATGAATACGAAAATTGGGTTAAAGCAGACGAGAAAGCTTTAGCATCCATAATTTTGTCAGTGAAACCAACGCAGTTAAATTACATAAAATATTGTTGCACGTCAGCAGAAGCGTGGAAAAAATTAAAAGATATTTACGAAGCTAGAGGGCCAGCTCGTAAAGTAACACTGTATAAAAGTCTTTTAAATTTGCGTTTGTCGGAAGAAATGAATGTTGTTGAATATTTAAATGATTTTACTTGTATTATAGACAAACTGAGTGAATTGGGTATCACCCTGAGTGATGAAATTATTGTAATAATTCTATTATCGAGTTTGCCTCAATCATTTGAAAATTTTGCAATGGAAATTCGTGACAGCCTTCCAAATTTCACAACATTGCGAAATAAGTTATTGGAAGAAGCCGAACGTAAAAGTCAATCGCAAAAAGTAAACGCAAATAGTAGCGGACAACATGCATACATAGCGCATAGCAACAAAAATGCAAAAGGAAAAGGCGATCAACAACGGCGAAATAACGGAGTGTGCTTCGTTTGCGGCAAGAGAGGCCATTTCGCCGCGGTATGTAGAAATGCTAAAAAACAACAAAGTGGTGAGAAACATGAGGGCAAAGAAACTGGTGAAAAATCGTTTGTGTGTGTATCTCCAAACATGGCCTTGTACTCTGATGAAAATAAAATAAGTCGCAATAACAACGGTTGGTGTGTGGACAGTGGTGCTACGTCACATATGTGTAATGATCGCGCGTTATTTCTTGAGTACACTGAACTAAAACAGAGAGTGCTAGTAGCGGGAAATGGATCACTTAATGCAATGGGCATCGGTGTCGTTCGCATAAAAACAAACGAAAGTGAATTTATGTTAAAAAACGTTTTGTATGTCCCAGAACTACAAACAAATTTTTTCTCAGTTACAAAGGGTACGAAAAATGGATTGCAAATCAATTTTGAAAACGATAAAGCTGTAATTAGAATCGCAAATGAAAATTTAGTGATTGCTGTCGCTTATAATGTAAATGACTTATATTATTTTCATAACAAATGTGAATCAGTTAATATTTCGTGTGTCGGAAACAATATTAAGTGGCATAACAGATTCGGTCACATGAATTTAAACAGTCTTTATAAATTAGCAGCTGATCAATTGGTGAATGGCATAGACAAAATACAGCCAACAACAAACATTACGTGCGTTCCGTGTATTAAAAGCAAAATATGTGTGCAATCATTCGAGCCATCAAAGTACCGTGCAACAAACTTGCTAGAAACAATACATTCTGATGTTTGCGGTCCGTTTAATGTGAATTCTATAGGAGGATCACGTTATTTTTTGACATTTATAGACGACAAGTCTCGATATGCAAATGGCTAATAAAAGCGAGGTGTTTGAACACTTTAAAAACTATCAATCATGTGTTGAGCGAGAAACGGGTCAAAAATAAAAACAATCAGAAGTGATAACGGGGGGTGAATACATTAATAAAAACTTTGATAATTATTTGCAGAATCAAGGCATAAAACGTCAATTGACAGTACCGTATACTCCGCAACAAAACGGCGTCGCAGAACGCTTTAACCGTACAATTGTTGAAATGGCGCGTTCGATGTTAGTCCATGCAGGACTAGGAGAGCAATTTTGGGCTGAAGCTTGTGCGTGTGCCGCTTATATTAGAAACCGTTCGTCGACTAGGGCTTTAGAAAATGCAACTCCTTATGAAGTGTGGTTCGAACGAAAGCCAAGTGTGAAACACTTTAAAGTATTTGGTTGTCTTGCTGTTGGACTCGATAAAACTCAGAAAAGTAAATTCAAACCGAAAGGAAAGGAGTTTATATTCGTTGGTTACAGTGATCAAGTAAAGGGATATAGGCTTTATGATCCAATAAAGCGCATTGTAATTATAAAACGGGATGTGAGATTTGATGAAAACTTGTTTATAGAAACAAATGACAGCAAAGGTTTTTTTGAGTTGGTGCGAAAAGATGTATAACAAAGTTGTAAAATTAAAGGAGTCAGACAAAACAATGTGAAATAGCAAATCAAGGATGTGGGTCATTCTAATTTTGTGGATTATTCTGATTTCATGTATAAGGAAAAAATAGGAAGTGCCGATCAAAACGTAATAGAACAAGGTGAAGGCATTAGTCGTCCCGAGTCACCACAAACAGACTACGAGGATGGTAGTGAGAATTATAGTAGCAATAGCTCTGAATCAGGCAGTGATGGTGAGAATATTCCTATTTATGGACCAGGCCGTCCACGTATAGTACGTACAGGTGCACCAGGCAGACCTAGTAAGCAGAAACACAGAATTAATATATTGCAGGATTCAGAAGAGGTAAATGTACCTATCACCCTGGATGAAGCAATGACATCTGCACAAGCTACAAATTGGAGAGAAGCTATGAAAGTTGAGTTTGACTCGTTGATAGCAAATAATACATGGACATTAGTTGATTTACCACCAGGTATAAGGGCAATTGGTAATAAGTGGGTTTTCACACTTAAGAAAGCAAATGATGGCAGTATTGAACGATTTAAAGCTAGGCTTGTTGCTAAAGGTTGTAGTCAGCAATCTATATATATAAAACAGTTTGTCCTGACTGACTGACTGATTGGTGATCAACGCACAGCCCAAACGGTAAAGGCTAGGAAGCTGAAATTTGGACTCAAGTATCCTTTCATAGTCTAGGTTCCCACTAAGAAGGGATTTTGGAAAACTCGAGCTCCAAAGGGGGGAAAACAGGCTCCAATGTTTGTATGAAAAATCTACAGTTTTCATCTGATTAACTTCAAACTTAGTTTGTATACTCCAATTCCAATTCCAAGAAAAACTGTATACTTGATTTTTTGATATTTTTTTTGGGGCCTAAAATATGGGAGTTTTCCTGTAAAAAAATGTTGGGGCACAAAAGCAAACCGCGTCAACAGCCCACACGGTAAAAGCTAGGATGCTGAAATTTGGGCTCAGGTATCCTATCATGGTGTAGATGAGCACTAAGAAGGGATTTTGGAAAATTCGAGCTCCAAAGGGGGGAAAACGAGCTCCAAAGTTTGTTTGAAAAATCCGCATTATTCAACCGATCGACTTAAAACTTAGTTTCTAAAATCAATTAAAGAATACAAAGAAAACTGCATACTTAGATTTTCGAAATTTGTGTTGGAGCTTGAATTATTGGGGTTTTAATATTTATTCACTATTTCAAATGAAAAGTTTGTGTTATAAATTTAGTCCGATCGATTTAAAATTTGGATAATGTAATCTACGTAACTAAATCTACAACTTTGCATTCAAGGATTTTCAAAATATGCATTTTACAAAAGCAGGCAGAACAAACAATACAAAATATCAAACAGTTGGGGACAGCTAAGTATACATACACACACATACAAACAGCTGTTCGTGTAGTCGCAAACGATTGAAATAGCCATTGCAACATGTGAGACACTAATGTGTGAATGTCCATACATATGTGCACATCTATGTATGTACATATGTATCTACATATGTATGTATGTACATTCGTCTTGCACTGACAGAGCAAGAAATGTTAATTAATTGAAAATTATATTACATTTTTAAAAGTAATTTTTCCTTTGTTTAGTGCATTTGGCATTAGTGTTTTCATTAATAGCTTTATGCAGCAACAACAAATATCAAATAGTTGGGGACATCACATACACACACTCACACACAACAAGCAACAGTTCGTGTCTATGTGTGCGGTTCTCTACGTACGGTTGATAAAGTAAAGAGAAACATATGTACATATGTATGTATGTATGTCTGTGTATGAATATAGCATGTATGTACATTCGTATTAATGTATACATTGGGCAATCGAACACAGTTGTTTGATTGTAATAAAAAATCATGCTCTAAAAACAACAACAACTGCAAGTCATTAGCTCGGTCTTCTTTCGTTTTGACCATTTAATGTTAATTGCAAAGGCAAAACGCCAAAAGTTTACAGTTACCGTCGCTAGGCAACGACTGCGTAAGCGATAGTAAAGCAGAAACCGAATAACGGAGCTACGCATATTCTGCTTCGCATTGCGGGCAGATGTACATATGTATGTATATGATTTGTTCTTATTGATCTCAATAAATAATTAGATTTGATTATTTAAATATTCTGCTTATTGCATTCAAACTTCGATATTTTGATGGTATCGGTGCCAGTGCTTTTTGATCGTGGCTCATCGCTGCACGGCATTGACACGAGTGCCGTGTTTCATATTCCGAGTTTGTGCGTGGCCGTATTGACTCAACATGGCACGAAAAGACTCAAATGTGAATTTAAATTTGGACTCAAGTATCGTTTCATAGTATCCATCATAGTGTAGGAGCACACTAAGAAAGGCTTTTGGAAAATTCTAGCTCCAACGGGGGGAAAACGAGCTTTAAAAAATATTAGTTATAGTGGTCATGTTCGTTTAACGAAATAGTTTGTCAAGAACAAAAATGTAACGGACTACTGAACAATTTTTTGTCAAGAACAGAAAATGTTCATTTAAATGCCTTCCTACTGGTAACCTGTGAGGTGAAAACATATGGGTAGGTTATGCACACACAAAATAAATATAATTGGAAACATATTGAGCCGGGTTAGGACGGGCAATACCTGCTAGTATGGTATAAATTACGTCGATACATATTCGCCTGTAGTTCGTTATGCAACCATACGGATGGTTTTTGCATTAGCAGCTGAACTTAAGCTACACTTACACCAAATGGACGTATGCACAGCATACTTAAATGGCGAACTAAATGAAGAAATTTACATGAAACAGCCCGAAATGTTTATTAGCAAGAAGCAGCCAAATCGAGTATTAAAATTAAACAAAGCAATTTACGGCTTAAAACAGGCAGGTCGGGAATGGAATGCGAAGCTTGACAGTGTTTTGCAAGAGTATGGTTTTGTTACATGTAGTAGTGAGCCATGCCTTTATAAAAAAATGATAAATGATAACATTAATATCATAGCGATTTATGTAGATGACATCTTAATAGCTAGCCAACGCAGAGAGGATCTAATTTCTATAAAGCAGTATATAGGAAATCAATTCAAATCAGTAGACAAAGGTCCAGTTAGCAATTTTCTAGGTTTTGAAGTCGAGCGAAATGATGACACTGGAGACTTGTTTGTATGTCAAACAAGGTACATCGAAGAGCTACTACAACAATATGGAATGCAAAACTGTAGGTCAGTTGCTACTCCATTAGATGCTGGATTCCAAATCAAGAAGCCTTCAGATGAAGCGAAAACAGTTAACGCTACCGAGTATCAGGCTCTTATTGGAAGTTTGATGTATTTGGCTATATCTACACGTCCAGATATATTACACTCCGTCTGCAAGCTCTCACAAATGAACAAGGACCCGAGAGCTGAACATGAGGCAGGGGCAAAGCACGTTCTACGCTACTTATCCAATACAAAGAACATGAAGCTTCACTACTATAGATGTGGCAAATCAGTCGTGGGCTACACTGATGCCGACTGAGGAGGCAACGTAATCGATCGCAAGTCCTTTACCGGATATATGTTCTTCATGGCTGGTGCTGCTTTTTCTTGGGAATCTCGCAAGCAAGTTACGGTGGCGCTAAGTAGCACAGAGGCCGAATACATGGCATTGGCTGCAGCTGCAAAAGAAGCGGTGTTCTTGAAACAACTATTGACAGAAATCGGATGTTATCCTGAAGAAAGTCCTATTTGTATTAACAGCGATAATTTAAGCGCACAACAGCTTGCAAAGAACCATATGTATCATGCACGCAGCAAGCACATTGATATAAGATATCATTTCATTCGTCAGTTAATTAATGAAAATAAAATTGTCTTAAATTATGTTGATACAGCTAATATGATTGCAGACATATGTACGAAAAATTTATGTAAACAAAAACATGTAAAATTACTGAGCATGACAGGTTTAATGTAAACTAACAAAGTATAGTTTGTGTTGAGAAGAGGTGTTGAAAATAACGTATATTTTATATGGCAACACAAACGTTAACATATTCATTCAATTATCTTTCTGGTAACTCTGTCATGCAATGAGTATGTACAACAATACAATGTAGTTTAGTTCATAAGCTGCCGCCATTCAATAAACACATATACTTATAATATCCTCTATATCGTGTACTTTCAATTTAAACCCAACAGTTACTTGGTATAGGAATCGTAAAGGAAGGCCTCCACAATATTTTAATTCAATTTTTCAGAAACTTCCCTATTTCATTTCACAATATAAATATTTCATTTTTTGGACATTTCACAATTTAATTATCGATTTGCTAGCGCTTAGGTACTTGGTATGAGAATCGCAGAGGAGGGCGTCCACAATATTTTAATTTAATTTTTCACAAGTTTCATTATTTAATTTTACAATACAAGTGCAATTATTTAATTTTTTAGACATTTCACAATTTAATTATCGATTCGCTAGCGCTTAGTTACTTGGTATAGGAATCGTAAAGGAAGGCCTCCACAATATTTTAATTTAATTTTTCACAAGTTTCATTATTTAATTTTACAATACAAGTGCAATTATTTAATTTTTTAGACATTTCACAATTTAATTATCGATTCGCTAGCGCTTAGTTACTTGGTATAGGAATCGTAAAGGAAGGCCTCCACAATATTTTAATTCAATTTTTCAGAAACTTCCCTATTTCATTTCACAATATAAATATTTCATTTTTTGGACATTTCACAATTTAATTATCGATTTGCCAGCGCTTAGGTACTTGGTATGAGAATCGCAGAGGAGGGCGTCCACAATATTTTAATTTAATTTTTCACAAGTTTCATTATTTAATTTTACAATACAAGTGCAATTATTTAATTTTTTAGACATTTCACAATTTAATTCTCGATTTGCCAGCGCTTGGTACTTGGTATGAGAATCGCAGAGGAGGGCGTCCACTATATTTACATTTAGTTTTTCAGAAATTTCGCTATTTAATTTCATAATAAAGTTAATTTATTTTTCACACATTTCACAATTTAATTCTCGATTGGCCAGCGCTTAGGTACTTGGTATGAGAATCGCAGAGGAAAGCGTCCACACTATTTTTATTTGATTTTTTAGAAATTTCACAATTTAGTTCTCGATTTGCCAGCGCTTAGGTACTTGGTATGAGAATCGCAGAGGAGGGCGTCTACTATATTTACATTTAGTTTTTCAGAAATTTCGCTATTTAATTTCATAATAAAGTTAATTTATTTTTCACACATTTCACAATTTAATTCTCGATTGGCCAGCGCTTAGGTACTTGGTATGAGAATCGCAGAGGAAAGCGTCCACACTATTTTTATTTGATTTTTTAGAAATTTCACAATTTAGTTCTCGATTTGCCAGCGCTTAGGTACTTGGTATGAGAATCGCAGAGGAGGGCGTCCACAATATTTCCATTTAGTTTTTCAGAAATTTCGCTATTTAATTTCACAATTCAATTATTATATTTTAAAGACTTTTCACAATTTAATTATGAATTTGCCAGCGCTTAGGTACTTGGAATGAGGATCGCAGAGGAGGGCGCACGCAATATTTTAATTTGATTTTTTCCATTATTTAATTTTACAATATAATGATTTCATTGTAATTCTCGATTTGCCAGCCCTTGGTACTTGGTATGAGAATCGCAGATGAGGGCGCCCGCAATATTTTAATTTGATATTTCAGAAATTTCACAAATTAATTCTCGATGTGCCAGCGCTTAGGTACTTGGTATGAGAATCGCAGAGGAGGGCGCCCGCAATATTTTAATTTGATTTTTTTCATTATTTAATTTTACAATATAATGATTTCATTGTAATTCTCGATTTGCCAGCGCTTGGTACTTGGTATGAGAATCGCAGAGGAGGGCGCCCGCAATATTTTAATTTGATATTTCAGAAATTTCACAAATTAATTACAATATAATGATTTCATTTTAATTCTCGATTTGCCAGCGCTTGGTACTTGGTATGAAAATCGCAGAGGAGGGCGTACACAATATTTTAATTTGATTTTTCAGAAATTTCACAAATTAATTCTCGATGTGCCAGCGCTTAGGTACTTGGTATGAGAATCGCAGAGGAAGGCGTCCACACTATTTTAATTTGATTTTTCAGAAATTGCACAGTGTAATTCTCGATTTGCCAGCGCTTAGGTACTTGGTATGAGAATCGCAGAGGAGGGCGCCCGCAATATTTTAATTTGATTTTTTCCATTATTTAATTTTACAATATAATGATTTCATTTTAATTCTCGATTTGCCAGCGCTTGGTATTTGGTATGAAAATCGCAGAGGAGGGCGTCCACAATATTTTAATTATATTTTTCAGAAATTTCATTATTTAATTTCACAATACAATTCTTATATTTTAAAGACTTTTTACAATTTAATTATGAATTTGCCAAGGTACTTGGAATGAGAATCGCAGAGGGCGCCTGCAATATTTTAATTTGATTTTTTCCATTATTTAATTTTACAATATAATGATTTCATTGTAATTCTCGATTTGCCAGCGCTTAGGTACTTGGTATGAGAATCGCAGAGAAGGGCGTCCACAATATTTTAATTTGATTTTTTCCATTATTTAATTTTACAATATAATGATTTCATTGTAATTCTCGATTTGCCAGCGCTTGGTACTTGGTATGAGAATCGCAGATGAGGGCGCCCGCAATATTTTAATTTGATATTTCAGAAATTTCACAAATTAATTCTCGATGTGCCAGCGCTTAGGTACTTGGTATGAGAATCGGAAAGGAGGGAGCCCACAATATTTTAATTTAATTTTTCACACATTTCACAATTTAATTCTCGATTTGCCAGCGCTTAGGTACTTTGTATGAGAATCGCAGAGGAGGGCGTCCACAATATTTTAATTATATTTTTCAGAAATTTCATTATTTAATTTCACAATACAATTCTTATATATTGTAAAGACTTTTTACAATTTAATTATGAATTTGCCAAGGTACTTGGAATGAGGATCGCAGAGGAGGGCGCCCGCAATATTATAATTTGATATTTTCCATTATTTAATTTTACAATATAATGATTTCATTTTAATTCTCGATTTGCCAGCGCTTGGTACTTGGTATGAAAATCGCAGAGGAGGGCGTACACAATATTTTAATTTGATTTTTCAGAAATTTCACAAATTAATTCTCGATGTGCCAGCGCTTAGGTACTTGGTATGAGAATCGCAGAGGAAGGCGTCCACACTATTTTAATTTGATTTTTCAGAAATTGCACAGTGTAATTCTCGATTTGCCAGCGCTTAGGTACTTGGTATGAGAATCGCAGAGGAGGGCGTCCACAATATATTAATTTGATTTTTCAGAAATTTCAATTTTTAATTTCACAATACAATTCTTATATTTTAAAGACTTTTCACAATTTAATTATGAATTTGCCAGCGCTTTGGTACTTGGAATGAGGATCGCAGAGGAGGGCGCCCGCAATATTATAATTTGATTTTTTCCATTATTTAATTTTACAATATAATGATTTCATTTTAAATCTCGATTTGCCAGCGCTTGGTACTTGGTATGAGAATCGCAGAGGAGGGCGCCCGCAATATTTTAATTTGATTTTTTCCATTATTTAATTTTACAATATAATGATTTCATTTTAAATCTCGATTTGCCAGCGCTTGGTACTTGGTATGAGAATCGCAGAGGATGGCGCCCGCAATATTTTAATTTGATTTTTCAGAAATTGCACAGTGTAATTCTCGATTTGCCAGCGCTTAGGTACTTGGTATGAGAATCGCAGAGGAGGGCGTCCACAATATATTAATTTGATTTTTTCCATTATTTAATTTTACAATATAATGATTTCATTTTAATTCTCGATTTGCCAGCGCTTAGGTACTTGGTATGAGAATCGCAGAGGATGGCGCCCGCAATATTTTAATTTGATTTTTCAGAAATTGCACAGTGTAATTCTCGATTTGCCAGCGCTTAGGTACTTGGTATGAGAATCGCAGAGGAGGGCGCCCGCAATATTTTAATTTGATTTTTTCCATTATTTAATTTTACAATATAATGATTTCATTTTAATTCTCGATTTGCCAGCGCTTGGTATTTGGTATGAAAATCGCAGAGGAGGGCGTCCACAATATTTTAATTATATTTTTCAGAAATTTCATTATTTAATTTCACAATACAATTCTTATATTTTAAAGACTTTTTACAATTTAATTATGAATTGGCCAAGGTACTTGGAATGAGAATCGCAGAGGGCGCCTGCAATATTTTAATTTGATTTTTTCCATTATTTAATTTTACAATATAATGATTTCATTGTAATTCTCGATTTGCCAGCGCTTAGGTACTTGGTATGAGAATCGCAGAGAAGGGCGTCCACAATATTTTAATTTGATTTTTTCCATTATTTAATTTTACAATATAATGATTTCATTTTAATTCTCGATTTGCCAGCGCTTAGGTACTTGGTATGAGAATCGCAGAGGATGGCGCCCGCAATATTTTAATTTGATTTTTCAGAAATTGCACAGTGTAATTCTCGATTTGCCAGCGCTTAGGTACTTGGTATGAGAATCGCAGAGGAGGGCGCCCGCAATATTTTAATTTGATTTTTTCCATTATTTAATTTTACAATATAATGATTTCATTTTAAATCTCGATTTGCCAGCGCTTGGTACTTGGTATGAGAATCGCAGAGGAGGGCGGCCGCAATATTATAATTTGATTTTTCAGAAATTGCACAGTGTAATTCTCGATTTGCCAGCGCTTAGGTACTTGGTATGAGAATCGCAGAGGAGGGCGCCCGCAATATTTTAATTTGATTTTTTCCATTATTTAATTTTACAATATAATGATTTCATTTTAAATCTCGATTTGCCAGCGCTTGGTACTTGGTATGAGAATCGCAGAGGAGGGCGGCCGCAATATTTTAATTTGATTTTTCAGAAATTGCACAGTGTAATTCTCGATTTGCCAGCGCTTAGGTACTTGGTATGAGAATCGCAGAGGAGGGCGTCCACAATATATTAATTTGATTTTTCAGAAATTTCAATTTTTAATTTCACAATACAATTCTTATATTTTAAAGACTTTTCACAATTTAATTATGAATTTGCCAGCGCTTTGGTACTTGGAATGAGGATCGCAGAGGAGGGCGCCCGCAATATTATAATTTGATTTTTTCCATTATTTAATTTTACAATATAATGATTTCATTTTAAATCTCGATTTGCCAGCGCTTGGTACTTGGTATGAGAATCGCAGAGGAGGGCGCCCGCAATATTTTAATTTGATTTTTTCCATTATTTAATTTTACAATATAATGATTTCATTTTAAATCTCGATTTGCCAGCGCTTGGTACTTGGTATGAGAATCGCAGAGGATGGCGCCCGCAATATTTTAATTTGATTTTTCAGAAATTGCACAGTGTAATTCTCGATTTGCCAGCGCTTAGGTACTTGGTATGAGAATCGCAGAGGAGGGCGTCCATAATATATTAATTTGATTTTTCAGAAATTTCAATTTTTAATTTCACAATACAATTCTTATATTTTAAAGACTTTTCACAATTTAATTATGAATTTGCCAGCGCTTTGGTACTTGGAATGAGGATCGCAGAGGAGGGCGGCCGCAATATTATAATTTGATTTTTTCCATTATTTAATTTTACAATATAATGATTTCATTGTAATTCTCGATTTGCCAGCGCTTAGGTACTTGGTATGAGAATCGCAGAGAAGGGCGTCCACAATATTTTAATTTGATTTTTTCCATTATTTAATTTTACAATATAATGATTTCATTTTAATTCTCGATTTGCCAGCGCTTGGTACTTGGTATGAGAATCGCAGAGGAGGGCGGCCGCAATATTATAATTTGATTTTTCAGAAATTGCACAGTGTAATTCTCGATTTGCCAGCGCTTAGGTACTTGGTATGAGAATCGCAGAGGAGGGCGCCCGCAATATTTTAATTTGATTTTTTCCATTATTTAATTTTACAATATAATGATTTCATTTTAAATCTCGATTTGCCAGCGCTTGGTACTTGGTATGAGAATCGCAGAGGAGGGCGGCCGCAATATTTTAATTTGATTTTTCAGAAATTGCACAGTGTAATTCTCGATTTGCCAGCGCTTAGGTACTTGGTATGAGAATCGCAGAGAAGGGCGCCCGCAAAATTTTAATTTGATTTTTTCCATTATTTAATCTCTATATATATAAAACAGTTTGTCCTGACTGACTGACTGACTGACTGATTGACTGATTGGCAATCAACGCACAGCCCAAACGGTAAGAGCTAGGAAGCTGAAATTTGGACACAAGATCCCTCTTATAGTGAAAGTGAGCACTAAGAAGGGGTTTCTGAAAATTCGAGCTCCAAAGGGGGGGAAACGAGCTCCAACGTTTGTATGAAAAATCTACAATTTTTATCCGATTAACTTCAAACTTAGTTTGTATACTCTCACAAAGAATACAAAAAAAACTGTATACTTAGATTTTATATATTTTTCCTGCGGCCTGAATAATAATGATTTTCCGGTGGATAATTCGGTAAACGAAAAGCTATCTGCAATCAACGCACAGCCCAAACGGTAAGAGCTAGGAGGCTGAAAATTGGACACATGTTGTCTTCAGTAGTGTAGGTGAGCACTAAGAAGCGGTTTTGGAAAATTCGAACGCCAAAGGGGGGAAAACGAGCTCCAACATTTGTATGAAAAATCTACAATTTTCATCCAATTAAGTTCAAACTTAGTTTGTATACTCTCAAAAAGAATACAAGAAAAACTTGGTTTTTCATCATTTTTCCTGGGGCATGAAAAAAGTGGGGTTTTCCGTGGAAAAATTGAAACACAATCAACACCCCACAGCCCAAACGGTAAAAGCTAGAAAACTGAAATTTGGGCTCAAGTATCCTATCATGGTGTAGATGCGCACTAAGAAGGGATTTTGGAAAATTCGAGCTCCAAAGGGGGGAAAAGTAGCTCCAAAGTTTGTTTGAAAATTCTGCATTTTTGAATCGATCAACTTTAAATTTAGGTTTTATAATCTATAAAAGAATACAAACAAAACTGCATACTCGGTTTTTCAAAATTTGTGTTGGAGCTTGAATTATTGGGGTTTTAATATTTATTCATTTTTTCAAATGAAAAGTTTGTGTTATAAATTTTGTCAGATCGATTTCAAATTTGGGTAATATAATCTACGTAACTAAAATTACAACTTTGCATTTAACGATTTTTAAAATATGCATTTTACAAATGCAGGCAGAACAAACAATACAAAATATCAAACAGTTGGGGACAACTAAGTATACATACACACACACACATACATACATACAAGCAGCTGTTCGTGTAGTTGCGTGCAAACGGTTGAACTAGCCAAAGCAAAATGTGAGACACTAATGTGTGAATGTTCATTTGTACACATGTATGTACATACATACATACATATGTATAAAAGTGCATTCGTCTTGCACTGACAGGGCAAAAAATGTTAATTAATTAAAAATTATTAACATTATAACATAAACATTTTTATGTTATTTTTTCTTTGTTTAGTACATTTGGCATAATGGGTTTTTAGGACAACGGACTACAAGGGCGTACGCAGGTTGGGCAGGGGGGACATTGCTCCCCTTAGAAAGAATTTCGCATTATGAATTACACCAGCACCATATGTATTACATACGTACATACATATGTACATACGTCTGTATGTATAGTATGTACATATGTACATCAATAAGTATGTATGCAAGTTGTTGTTTGCATACGCAAAATGCCAAAAGTTTACAGTTACCGTACACATACAAATACATTTGTATGTATGTATGTATGTATGTATGTATGTGTACAGTGAACAATCGAATACAGTATTATAATCAATAACTCTCAAACGATGTTTTTCGATGTATTTGTATTCGACATGTATTACGATATATCAACACAAGTATCGATATTTTCGATATATCGCATTTAATTTTATTATTGGGGTTTTAATATTTATTCACTTTTTCAAATGAATAGTTTGTGTTATAAATGTTGTCCGATCGATTTCAAATTTGGGTAATGTAATCAACATATGTACATGCATATGCATGTATGCCTGTATATGTACATATGTAGCATGTACATACAAAACAACAACAACAACTTTAAGTTGTTGGCTCGCATATCTTCTTTCGTTTTGACCATTTAATGTTAATTGCAAAGGCAAAACGCCAAAAGTTAACAGTTACCGTCGCTAGGCAACGACTGCGTAAGCGATAGTAAAGCAGAAACCGAATAACGGAGCTACGCATATTCTGCTTCGCATTGCGGGCAGATGTATGTATGTATATGATTTGTTCTTATTGATGTCAATAAATAATTAGATTTTGTTATTTAAATATTCTGCTTATTGCATTCAAACTTCGATATTTTGATGGTATCGGTGGCTTCAACTATCGAAAGTTTTACTCTAGCAAATTCAGATGAGAATTGTCAGTGCTTTTTGATCGTGGCTTATCGCTGCACGGCATTGACACGAGTGCCGTGTTTCATATTCCGAGTTTGTGCGTGACCGTATTGACTCAATATGGCACGAAAATGCTCAAATGTGCATTTAAAATTAGGATATACCCTTATAATTATTCCCCCTTTTTTGCAAATCGTCTATCTTAAAACGTTGCGTTATCTCTATATATAAAACAGTTTGTCCTGACTAATTGGTGATCAACGCACAGCCCAAACGGTAAAAGATGAAATTTGGACTCAAGTATCCTTTCATAGTATCCATCATAGTGTAGGAGCACACTAAGAAAGGCTTTTGGAAAATTCTAGCTCCAAAGGGGGGAAAACGAGCTTTAAAAAATATTAGTTATAGTGGTCATGTTCGTTTAACGAAATAGTTTGTCAAGAACAAAAATGTAACGGACTACTGAACAATTTTTTGTCAAGAACAGAAAATGTTCATTTAAATACCTTAAATGCCTTCCTACTGGTAACTTATAAGGTGAAAACATATGGGTAGGTTATGCACACACAAAATAAATACAATTGGAAACATTATATTGAGCCGGGTTAAGACGGGCAATACCTGCTAGTTTATCAATATAATGATTTCATTTTAATTCTCGATTTGCCAGCGCTTGGTACTTGGTATGAAAATCGCAGAGGAGGGCGTCCACAATATTTTAATTATATTTTTCAGAAATTTCATTATTTAATTTCACAATACAATTCTTATATTTTAAAGACTTTTTACAATTTAATTATGAATTTGCCAAGGTACTTGGAATGAGAATCGCAGAGGGCGCCCGCAATATTTTAATTTGATTTTTTCCATTATTTAATTTTACAATATAATGATTTCATTTTAATTCTCGATTTGCCAGCGCTTGGTACTTGGTATGAGAATCGGAAAGGAGGGAGCCCACAATATTTTAATTTAATTTTTCACACATTTCACAATTTAATTCTCGATTTGCCAGCGCTTAGGTACTTTGTATGAGAATCGCAGAGGAGGGCGTCCACAATATTTTAATTATATTTTTCAGAAATTTCATTATTTAATTTCACAATACAATTCTTATATTTTAAAGACTTTTTACAATTTAATTATGAATTTGCCAAGGTACTTGGAATGAGAATCGCAGAGGGCGCCCGCAATATTTTAATTTGATTTTTTCCATTATTTAATTTTACAATATAATGATTTCATTTTAAT
This sequence comes from Scaptodrosophila lebanonensis, assembly GCF_003285725.1. Taxonomy (NCBI): domain Eukaryota; kingdom Metazoa; phylum Arthropoda; class Insecta; order Diptera; family Drosophilidae; genus Scaptodrosophila; species Scaptodrosophila lebanonensis. Next base: position 28,285 of record NW_022060777.1, read on the forward strand.
TCTCGATTTGCCAGCGCTTAGGTACTTTGTATGAGAATCGCAGAGGAGGGCGTCCACAATATTTTAATTATATTTTTCAGAAATTTCATTATTTAATTTCACAATACAATTCTTATATTTTAAAGACTTTTTACAATTTAATTATGAATTTGCCAAGGTACTTGGAATGCGAATCGCAGAGGGCGCCCGCAATATTTTAATTTGATTTTTTCCATTATTTAATTTTACAATATAATGATTTCATTTTAATTCTCGATTTGCCAGCGCTTGGTACTTGGTATGAGAATCGGAAAGGAGGGAGCCCACAATATTATAATTTGATTTTTCAGAAATTGCACAGTGTAATTCTCGATTTGCCAGCGCTTAGGTACTTGGTATGAGAATCGCAGAGGAGGGCGCCCGCAATATTTTAATTTGATTTTTTCCATTATTTAATTTTACAATATAATGATTTCATTGTAATTCTCGATTTGCCAGGGCTTGGTACTTGGTATGAGAATCGCAGATGAGGGCGCCCGCAATATTTTAATTTGATATTTCAGAAATTTCACAAATTAATTCTCGATGTGCCAGCGCTTAGGTACTTGGTATGAGAATCGGAAAGGAGGGAACCCACAATATTTTAATTTAATTTTTCACACATTTCACAATTTAATTCTCGATTTGCCAGCGCTTAGGTACTTTGTATGAGAATCGCAGAGGAGGGCGTCCACAATATTTTAATTATATTTTTCAGAAATTTCATTATTTAATTTCACAATACAATTCTTATATTTTAAAGACTTTTTACAATTTAATTATGAATTTGCCAAGGTACTTGGAATGAGAATCGCAGAGGGCGCCTGCAATATTTTAATTTGATTTTTTCCATTATTTAATTTTACAATATAATGATTTCATTTTAATTCTCGATTTGCCAGCGCTTAGGTACTTGCTATGAGAATCGCAGAGGATGGCGCCCGCAATATTTTAATTTGATTTTTCAGAAATTGCACAGTGTAATTCTCGATTTGCCAGCGCTTAGGTACTTGGTATGAGAATCGCAGAGGAGGGCGCACGCAATATTTTAATTTGATTTTTTCCATTATTTAATTTTACAATATAATGATTTCATTTTAATTCTCGATTTGCCAGCGCTTGGTATTTGGTATGAAAATCGCAGAGGAGGGCGTCCACAATATTTTAATTATATTTTTCAGAAATTTCATTATTTAATTTCACAATACAATTCTTATATTTTAAAGACTTTTTACAATTTAATTATGAATTTGCCAAGGTACTTGGAATGAGAATCGCAGAGGGCGCCTGCAATATTTTAATTTGATTTTTTCCATTATTTAATTTTACAATATAATGATTTCATTGTAATTCTCGATTTGCCAGCGCTTAGGTACTTGGTATGAGAATCGCAGAGGAGGGCGCACGCAATATTTTAATTTGATTTTTTCGATTATTTAATTTTACAATATAATGATTTCATTGTAATTCTCGACTTGCCAGCGCTTGGTACTTGGTATGAGAATCGCAGAGGAAGGCGGCCGCAATATTTTAATTTGATTTTTCAGAAATTGCACAGTGTAATTCTCGATTTGCCAGCGCTTAGGTACTTGGTATGAGAATCGCAGAGGAGGGCGCACGCAATATTTTAATTTGATTTTTTCCATTATTTAATTTTACAATATAATGATTTCATTTTAATTCTCGATTTGCCAGCGCTTAGGTACTTGGTATGAGAATCGCAGAGGATGGCGCCCGCAATATTTTAATTTGATTTTTCAGAAATTGCACAGTGTAATTCTCGATTTGCCAGCGCTTAGGTACTTGGTATGAGAATCGCAGAGGAGGGCGCACGCAATATTTTAATTTGATTTTTTCCATTATTTAATTTTACAATATAATGATTTCATTTTAATTCTCGATTTGCCAGCGCTTGGTATTTGGTATGAAAATCGCAGAGGAGGGCGTCCACAATATTTTAATTATATTTTTCAGAAATTTCATTATTTAATTTCACAATACAATTCTTATATTTTAAAGACTTTTTACAATTTAATTATGAATTTGCCAAGGTACTTGGAATGAGAATCGCAGAGGGCGCCTGCAATATTTTAATTTGATTTTTTCCATTATTTAATTTTACAATATAATGATTTCATTGTAATTCTCGATTTGCCAGCGCTTAGGTACTTGGTATGAGAATCGCAGAGAAGGGCGTCCACAATATTTTAATTTGATTTTTTCCATTATTTAATTTTACAATATAATGATTTCATTTTAATTCTCGATTTGCCAGCGCTTGGTACTTGGTATGAGAATCGCAGAGGAGGGCGGCCGCAATATTATAATTTGATTTTTCAGAAATTGCACAGTGTAATTCTCGATTTGCCAGCGCTTAGGTACTTGGTATGAGAATCGCAGAGAAGGGCGTCCACAATATTTTAATTTGATTTTTTCCATTATTTAATTTTACAATATAATGATTTCATTGTAATTCTCGATTTGCCAGGGCTTGGTACTTGGTATGAGAATCGCAGATGAGGGCGCCCGCAATATTTTAATTTGATATTTCAGAAATTTCACAAATTAATTCTCGATGTGCCAGCGCTTAGGTACTTGGTATGAGAATCGGAAAGGAGGGAGCCCACAATATTTTAATTTAATTTTTCACACATTTCACAATTTAATTCTCGATTTGCCAGCGCTTAGGTACTTTGTATGAGAATCGCAGAGGAGGGCGTCCACAATATTTTAATTATATTTTTCAGAAATTTCATTATTTAATTTCACAATACAATTCTTATATATTATAAAGACTTTTTACAATTTAATTATGAATTTGCCAAGGTACTTGGAATGAGGATCGCAGAGGAGGGCGCCCGCAATATTATAATTTGATATTTTCCATTATTTAATTTTACAATATAATGATTTCATTTTAATTCTCGATTTGCCAGCGCTTGGTACTTGGTATGAAAATCGCAGAGGAGGGCGTACACAATATTTTAATTTGATTTTTCAGAAATTTCACAAATTAATTCTCGATGTGCCAGCGCTTAGGTACTTGGTATGAGAATCGCAGAGGAAGGCGTCCACACTATTTTAATTTGATTTTTCAGAAATTGCACAGTGTAATTCTCGATTTGCCAGCGCTTAGGTACTTGGAATGAGAATCGCAGAGGAGGGCGCCCGCAATATTTTAATTTGATTTTTTCCATTATTTAATTTTACAATATAATGATTTCATTTTAATTCTCGATTTGCCAGCGCTTGGTATTTGGTATGAAAATCGCAGAGGAGGGCGTCCACAATATTTTAATTATATTTTTCAGAAATTTCATTATTTAATTTCACAATACAATTCTTATATTTTAAAGACTTTTTACAATTTAATTATGAATTTGCCAAGGTACTTGGAATGAGAATCGCAGAGGGCGCCTGCAATATTTTAATTTGATTTTTTCCATTATTTAATTTTACAATATAATGATTTCATTGTAATTCTCGATTTGCCAGCGCTTAGGTACTTGGTATGAGAATCGCAGAGAAGGGCGTCCACAATATTTTAATTTGATTTTTTCCATTATTTAATTTTACAATATAATGATTTCATTTTAATTCTCGATTTGCCAGCGCTTAGGTACTTGGTATGAGAATCGCAGAGGATGGCGCCCGCAATATTTTAATTTGATTTTTCAGAAATTGCACAGTGTAATTCTCGATTTGCCAGCGCTTAGGTACTTGGTATGAGAATCGCAGAGGAGGGCGTCCACAATATATTAATTTGATTTTTCAGAAATTTCAATTTTTAATTTCACAATACAATTCTTATATTTTAAAGACTTTTCACAATTTAATTATGAATTTGCCAGCGCTTTGGTACTTGGAATGAGGATCGCAGAGGAGGGCGCCCGCAATATTATAATTTGATTTTTTCCATTATTTAATTATACAATATAATGATTTCATTGTAATTCTCGATTTGCCAGCGCTTAGGTACTTGGTATGAGAACCGCAGAGAAGGGCGTCCACAATATTTTAATTTGATTTTTTCCATTATTTAATTTTACAATATAATGATTTCATTTTAATTCTCGATTTGCCAGCGCTTGGTACTTGGTATGAGAATCGCAGAGGAGGGCGGGCCGCAATATTATAATTCGATTTTTCAGAAATTGCACAGTGTAATTCTCGATTTGCCAGCGCTTAGGTACTTGGTATGAGAATCGCAGAGGAGGGCGCCCGCAATATTTTAATTTGATTTTTTCCATTATTTAATTTTACAATATAATGATTTCATTTTAATTCTCGATTTGCCAGCGCTTGGTACTTGGTATGAGAATCGGAAAGGAGGGAGCCCACAATATTTTAATTTAATTTTTCACACATTTCACAATTTAATTCTCGATTTGCCAGCGCTTAGGTACTTGGTATGAGAATCGCAGAGGATGGCGCCCGCAATATTTTAATTTGATTTTTCAGAAATTGCACAGTGTTATTCTCGATTTGCCAGCGCTTAGGTACTTGGTATGAGAATCGCAGAGGAGGGCGCACGCAATATTTTAATTTGATTTTTTCCATTATTTAATTTTACAATATAATGATTTTATTTTAAATCTCGATTTGCCAGCGCTTGGTACTTGGTATGAGAATCGCAGAGGAAGGCGGCCGCAATATTTTAATTTGATTTTTCAGAAATTGCACAGTGTAATTCTCGATTTGCCAGCGCTTAGGTACTTGGTATGAGAATCGCAGAGGAGGGCGCACGCAATATTTTAATTTGATTTTTTCCATTATTTAATTTTACAATATAATGATTTCATTGTAATTCTCGATTTGCCAGCGCTTGGTACTTGGTATGAGAATCGGAAAGGAGGGAGCCCACAATATTTTAATTTAATTTTTCACACATTTCACAATTTAATTCTCGATTTGCCAGCGCTTAGGTACTTGGTATGAGAATCGCAGAGGAGGGCGTCCACAATATTTTAATTATATTTTTCAGAAATTTCATTATTTAATTTCACAATACAATTCTTATATATTGTAAAGACTTTTTACAATTTAATTATGAATTTGCCAAGGTACTTGGAATGAGAATCGCAGAGGGCGCCCGCAATATTTTAATTTGATTTTTTCCATTATTTAATTTTACAATATAATGATTTCATTGTAATTCTCGATTTGCCAGCGCTTGGTACTTGGTATGAGAATCGCAGAGGAGGGCGCCCGCAATATTTTAATTTGATTTTTTCCATTATTTAATTTTACAATATAATGATTTCATTGTAATTCTCGATTTGCCAGCGCTTGGTACTTGGTATGAGAATCGGAAAGGAGGGAGCCCACAATATTTTAATTTAATTTTTCACACATTTCACAATTTAATTCTCGATTTGCCAGCGCTTAGGTACTTGGTATGAGAATCGCAGAGGAGGGCGCACGCAATATTTTAATTTGATTTTTTCCATTATTTAATTTTACAATATAATGATTTCATTGTAATTCTCGATTTGCCAGCGCTTGGTACTTGGTATGAGAATCGGAAAGGAGGGAGCCCACAATATTTTAATTTAATTTTTCACACATTTCACAATTTAATTCTCGATTTGCCAGCGCTTAGGTACTTGGTATGAGAATCGCAGAGGAGGGCGTCCACAATATTTTAATTATATTTTTCAGAAATTTCATTATTTAATTTCACAATACAATTCTTATATATTGTAAAGACTTTTTACAATTTAATTATGAATTTGCCAAGGTACTTGGAATGAGAATCGCAGAGGGCGCCCGCAATATTTTAATTTGATTTTTTCCATTATTTAATTTTACAATATAATGATTTCATTGTAATTCTCGATTTGCCAGCGCTTGGTACTTGGTATGAGAATCGCAGAGGAGGGCGTCCACAATATTTTAATTATATTTTTCAGAAATTTCATTATTTAATTTCACAATACAATTCTTATATATTGTAAAGACTTTTTACAATTTAATTATGAATTTGCCAAGGTACTTGGAATGAGAATCGCAGAGGGCGCCCGCAATATTTTAATTTGATTTTTTCCATTATTTAATTTTACAATATAATGATTTCATTGTAATTCTCGATTTGCCAGCGCTTGGTACTTGGTATGAGAATCGCAGAGGAGGGAGCCCACAATATTTTAATTTAATTTTTCACACATTTCACAATTTAGTTCTCGATTTGCCAGCGCTTAGGTTCTTGGAATAAGGATCGCAGAGGAGGGCGCACGCAATATTTTAATTTGATTTTTTCCATTATTTAATTTTACAATATAATGATTTCATTTTAATTCTCGATTTGCCAGCGCTTGGTACTTGGTATGAAAATCGCAGAGGATGGCGTCCACAATATTTTAATTATATTTTTCAGAAATTTCATTATTTAATTTCACAACACAATTCTTATATTTTAAAGACTTTTTACAATTAGGTACTTGGTATGAGAATCGCATAGAAGGGCGCCCACAATATTTAAATTTGATTTTTCAGAAATTTCTCTATTTAATTTCATAATAAAGTTAATTCAATTTTTACAAATTTCACAATTTAATTCTCGATTTGCCAGCGCTTAGGTACTTGGTATGAAAATCGCAGAGGAGGGCGTCCACAATATTTTAATTATATTTTTCAGAAATTTCATTATTTAATTTCACAATACAATTCTTATATTTTAAAGACTTTTTACAATTTAATTATGAATTTGCCAAGGTACTTGGAATGAGAATCGCAGAGGGCGCCCGCAATATTTTAATTTGATTTTTTCCATTATTTAATTTTACAATATAATGACTTCATTTTAATTCTCGATTTGCCAGCGCTTGGTACTTGGAATGAGAATCGCAGAGGGCGCCCGCAATATTTTAATTAGATTTTTTCCATTATTTAATTTTACAATATAATGATTTCATTTTAATTCTCGATTTGCAAGCGCTTGGTACTTGGTATGAGAATCGGAAAGGAGGGAGCCCACAATATTTTAATTTAATTTTTCACACATTTCACAATTTAGTTCTCGATTTGCCAGCGCTTAGGTACTTGGAATGAGGATCGCAGAGGAGGGCGCACGCAATATTTTAATTTGATTTTTTCCATTATTTAATTTTACAATATAATGATTTCATTGTAATTCTCGATTTGCCAGCGCTTGGTACTTGGTATGAGAATCGCAGAGGAGGGCGCCCGCAATATTTTAATTTGATTTTTTCCATTATTTAATTTTACAATATAATGATTTCATTTTAATTCTCGATTTGCCAGCGCTTGGTACTTGGTATGAAAATCGCAGAGGAGGGCGTCCACAATATTTTAATTATATTGTTCAGAAATTTCATTATTTAATTTCACAATACCATTCTTATATTTTAAAGACTTTTTACAATTTAATTATGAATTTGCCAAGGTACTTGGAATGAGAATCGCAGAGGGCGCCCGCAATATTTTAATTTGATTTTTTCCATTATTTAATTTTACAATATAATGATTTCATTTTAATTCTCGATTTGCCAGCGCTTGGTACTTGGTATGAGAATCGGAAAGGAGGGAGCCCACAATATTTTAATTTAATTTTTCACACATTTCACAATTTAGTTCTCGATTTGCCAGCGCTTAGGTTCTTGGAATAAGGATCGCAGAGGAGGGCGCACGCAATATTTTAATTTGATTTTTTCCATTATTTAATTTTACAATATAATGATTTCATTTTAATTCTCGATTTGCCAGCGCTTGGTACTTGGTATGAAAATCGCAGAGGATGGCGTCCACAATATTTTAATTATATTTTTCAGAAATTTCATTATTTAATTTCACAACACAATTCTTATATTTTAAAGACTTTTTACAATTAGGTACTTGGTATGAGAATCGCATAGAAGGGCGCCCACAATATTTAAATTTGATTTTTCAGAAATTTCTCTATTTAATTTCATAATAAAGTTAATTCAATTTTTACAAATTTCACAATTTAATTCTCGATTTGCCAGCGCTTAGGTACTTGGTATGAAAATCGCAGAGGAGGGCGTCCACAATATTTTAATTATATTTTTCAGAAATTTCATTATTTAATTTCACAATACAATTCTTATATTTTAAAGACTTTTTACAATTTAATTATGAATTTGCCAAGGTACTTGGAATGAGAATCGCAGAGGGCGCCCGCAATATTTTAATTTGATTTTTTCCATTATTTAATTTTACAATATAATGATTTCATTTTAATTCTCGATTTGCCAGCGCTTGGTACTTGGTATGAGAATCGGAAAGGAGGGAGCCCACAATATTTTAATTTAATTTTTCACACATTTCACAATTTAGTTCTCGATTTGCCAGCGCTTAGGTACTTGGAATGAGGATCGCAGAGGAGGGCGCACGCAATATTTTAATTTGATTTTTTCCATTATTTAATTTTACAATATAATGATTTCATTGTAATTCTCGATTTGCCAGCGCTTGGTACTTGGTATGAGAATCGCAGAGGGCGCCCGCAATATTTTAATTTGATTTTTTCCATTATTTAATTTTACAATATAATGATTTCATTTTAATTCTCGATTTGCCAGCGCTTGGTACTTGGTATGAAAATCGCAGAGGAGGGCGTCCACAATATTTTAATTATATTGTTCAGAAATTTCATTATTTAATTTCACAATACCATTCTTATATTTTAAAGACTTTTTACAATTTAATTATGAATTTGCCAAGGTACTTGGAATGAGAATCGCAGAGGGCGCCCGCAATATTTTAATTTGATTTTTTCCATTATTTAATTTTACAATATAATGATTTCATTTTAATTCTCGATTTGCCAGCGCTTGGTACTTGGTATGAGAATCGGAAAGGAGGGAGCCCACAATATTTTAATTTAATTTTTCACACATTTCACAATTTAATTCTCGATTTGCCAGCGCTTAGGTACTTTGTATGAGAATCGCAGAGGAGGGCGTCCACAATATTTTAATTATATTTTTCAGAAATTTCATTATTTAATTTCACAATACAATTCTTATATTTTAAAGACGTTTTACAATTTAATTATGAATTTGCCAAGGTACTTGGAATGAGAATCGCAGAGGGCGCACGCAATATTTTAATTTGATTTTTTCCATTATTTAATTTTACAATATAATGATTTCATTTTAATTCTCGATTTGCCAGCGCTTGGTACTTGGTATGAAAATCGAAGAGGAGGGCGTCCACAATATTTTAATTATATTTTTCAGAAATTTCATTATTTAATTTCACAATACAATTCTTATATTTTAAAGACTTTTTACAATTTAATTATGAATTTGCCAAGGTACTTGGAATGAGAATCGCAGAGGGCGCCCGCAATATTTTAATTTGATTTTTTCCATTATTTAATTTTACAATATAATGATTTCATTTTAATTCTCGATTTGCCAGCGCTTGGTACTTGGTATGAGAATCGCAGAGGAGGGCGCCCACAATATTTTAATTTAATTTTTCACACATTTCACAATTTAGTTCTCTTTTTGCCAGCGCTTAGGTACTTGGTATGAGAATCGCAGAGGAAGGCGTCCACATTATTTTAATGTGATTTTTCAGAAATTTCTTAAATTAATTCTCGATGTGCCAGCGCTTAGGTACTTGGTATGAGAATCGTAGAGGAAGGTGTCCACTCTATTTTTATTTGCTTTTTTAGAAATTTCACAATTTAGTTCTCGATTTGCCAGCGCTTAGGTACTTGGTATGAGAATCGCATAGGAGGGCGCCCGCAATATTTTAATTTGATTTTTCAGAAATTTCTCTATTTAATTTCATAATAAAGTTAATTCAATTTTTACACATTTCACAATTTAATTCTCGATTTGCCAGCGCTTAGGTACTTGGTATGAGAATCGCAGAGGAATGCGTCCACATTATTTTAATGTGATTTTTCAGAAATTTCTTTAATTAATTCTCGATGTGCCAGCGCTTAGGTACTTGGTATGAGAATGGAAGAGGAAAGCGTCCACTCTATTTTTATTTGATTTTTTAGAAATTTCACAATTTAGTTCTCGATTTGCCAGCGCTTAGGTACTTGGAATGAGAATCGCAGAGGAAGGCGTCCACATTATTTTAATTTGATTTTTCAGAAATTTCACAAATTAATTCTCGATGTGCCAGCGCTTAGGTACTTGGTATGAGAATCGCAGTGGAAGGCGTCCACACTATTTTAATTTGATTTTTTAGAAATTTCACAATTTAGTTCTCGATTTGCCAGCGCTTAGGTACTTGGTATGAGAATCGTAGAGGTAGGCGTCCACAATAATTTTATTTAATTTTTCAGAAATTGCACAGTTTAATTGTCGATTTGCCAGCGCTTAGGTACTTGGTATGAGAATCGTAGAGAAAGGCGTCCGCAATATTTTAATTATATTTTTCAGAAATTTCACAATTTAGTTCTCGATTTGCCAGCGCTTAGGTACTTGGTATGAGAATCGTAGAGGTAGGCGCCCACAATAATTTTATTTAATTTTTCAGAAATTGCACAGTTTAATTGTCGATTTGCCAGCGCTTAGGTACTTGGAATGAGAATCGCAGAGGATGGCGCCCGCAATATTTTAATTTGATTTTTTCCATTATTTAATTTTACAATATAATGATTTCATTTTAATTCTCGATTTGCCAGCGCTTGGTACTTGGTATGAGAATCGCAGAGGAGGGCGCCCACAATATTTTAATTATATATTTCAGAAATTTCAATTTTTAATTTCACAATACAATTCTTATATAATTTAAAGACTTTTTACAATTTAATTATGAATTTGCCAAGGTACTTGGAATGCGAATCGCAGAGGGCGCCCGCAATATTTTAATTTGATTTTTTCCATTATTTAATTTTACAATATAATGATTTCATTTTAATTCTCGATTTTCCAGCGCTTGGTACTTGGTATGAGAATCGGAAAGGAGTTAGCCCACAATATTTTAATTTAATTTTTCACACATTTCACAATTTAATTCTCGATTTGCCAGCGCTTAGGTACTTGGTATGAGAATCGCAGAGGAGGGCGGCCGCAATATTTTAATTTGATTTTTCAGAAATTGCACAGTGTAATTCTCGATTTGCCAACGCTTAGGTACTTGGTATGAGAATCGCAGAGGAGGGCGCCCGCAATATTTTAATTTGATTTTTTCCATTATTTAATTTTACAATATAATGATTTCATTTTAATTCTCGATTTGCCAGCGCTTGGTATTTGGTATGAAAATCGCAGAGGAGGGCGTCTACAATATTTTAATTATATTTTTCAGAAATTTCATTATTTAATTTCACAATACAATTCTTATATTTTAAAGACTTTTTATAATTTAATTATGAATTTGCCAAGGTACTTGGAATGAGAATCGCAGAGGGCGCCCGCAATATTTTAATTTGATTTTTTCCATTATTTAATTTTACAATATAATGATTTCATTTTAATTCTCGATTTGCCAGCGCTTGGTACTTGGTATGAGAATCGGAAAGGAGGGAGCCCACAATATTTTAATTTAATTTTTCACACATTTCACAATTTAATTCTCGATTTGCCAGCGCTTAGGTACTTGGTATGAGAATCGCAGAGGATGGCGCCAGCAATATTTTAATTTGATTTTTCAGAAATTTCATTATTTAATTTCACAATACAATTCTTATATATTGTAAAGACTTTTTACAACTTAATTATGAATTTGCCAAGGTACTTGGAATGAGAATCGCAGAGGGCGCCCGCAATATTTTAATTTGATTTTTTCCATTATTTAATTTTACAATATAATGATTTCATTTTAATTCTCGATTTGCCAGCGCTTGGTATTTGGTATGAAAATCGCAGAGGAGGGCGTCCACAATATTTTAATTATATTTTTCAGAAATTTCATTATTTAATTTCACAATACAATTCTTATATTTTAAAGACTCTTTACAATTTAATTATGAATTTGCCAATGTACTTGGAATGAGAATCGCAGAGGGCGCCCGCAATATTTTAATTTGATTTTTTCCATTATTTAATTTTACAATATAATGATTTCATTTTAATTCTCGATTTGCCAGCGCTTGGTACTTGGTATGAGAATCGGAAAGGAGGGAGCCCACAATATTTTAATTTAATTTTTCACACATTTCACAATTTAATTCTCGATTTGCCAGCGCTTAGGTACTTTGTATGAGAATCGCAGAGGAGGGCGTCCACAATATTTTAATTATATTTTTCAGAAATTTCATTATTTAATTTCACAATACAATTCTTATATATTGTAAAGACTTTTTACAATTTAATTATGAATTTGCCAAGGTACTTGGAATGAGAATCGCAGAGGGCGCCCGCAATATTTTAATTTGATTTTTTCCATTATTTAATTTTACAATATAATGATTTCATTTTAATTCTCGATTTGCCAGCGCTTGGTACTTGGTATGAAAATCGAAGAGGAAGGCGTCCACAATATTTTAATTATATTTTTCAGAAATTTCATTATTTAATTCCACAATACAATTCTTATATTTTAAAGACTTTTTACAATTTAATTATGAATTTGCCAGCGCTCAGGTACTTGGAATGAGAATCGCAGAGGGCGCCCGCAATATTTTAATTTGATTTTTTCCATTATTTAATTTTACAATATAATGATTTCATTTTAATTCTCGATTTGCCAGCGCTTGGTACTTGGTATGAGAATCGGAAAGGAGGGAGCCCACAATATTTTAATTTAATTTTTCACACATTTCACAATTTAATTCTCGATTTGCCAGCGCTTATGTACTTGGTATGAGAATCGCAGAGGATGGCGCCTGCAATATTTTAATTTTATTTTTATTTTTTCCATTATTTAACTTTACAATATAATGATTTCATTTTAATTCTCGATTTGCCAGCGCTTGGTATTTGGTATGAAAATCGCAGAGGAGGGCGTCTACAATATTTTAATTATATTTTTCAGAAATTTCATTATTTAATTTCACAATACAATTCTTATATTTTAAAGACTTTTTACAATTTAATTATGAATTTGCCAAGGTACTTGGAATGAGAATCGCAGAGGGCGCCCGCAATATTTTAATTTGATTTTTTCCATTATTTAATTTTACAATATAATGATTTCATTTTAATTCTCGATTTGCCAGCGCTTGGTACTTGGTATGAGAATCGCAACGGAGGGAGCCCACAATATTTTAATTTAATTTTTCACACATTTCACAATTTAATTCTCGATTTGCCAGCGCTTAGGTACTTGGTATGAGAATCGCAAAGGAGGGCGCCCACAATATTTAAATTTGATTTTTCAGAAATTTCTCTATTTAATTTCATAATAAAGTTAATTCAATTTTTACACATTTCACAATTTAATTCTCGATTTGCCAGCGCTTAGGTACTTGGTATGAGAATCGCAGAGGAAGGCGTCCACATTATTTTAATGTGATTTTTCAGAAATTTCTTAAATTAATTCTCGATGTGCCAGCGCTTAGGTACTTGGTATGAGAATCGTAGAGGAAGGCGTCCACTCTATTTTTATTTGATTTTTTAGAAATTTCACAATTTAGTTCTCGATTTGCCAGCGCTTAGGTACTTGGTATGAGAATCGCAGAGGAAGGCGTCCACTCTATTTTAATTTCATTTTTCACACATTTCGCCATTTAATTGTCGATTTGCCAGCGCTAAGGTACTTGGTATGAGAATCGCAGAGGCGTGCACAATATTTTAATTTCATATTTCAGAAATTTCACAAATTAATTCTCGATGTGCCAGCGGTTAGGTACTTGGTATAAGAATCGCAGAGGAAGGCGTCCACACTATTTTTATTTGATTTTTTAGAAATTTCACAATTTAGTTCTCGATTTGCCAGCGCTTTGGTACTTGGTATGAGAATCGCAGAGGAAGGCGTCCACATTATTTTAATTTGATTTTTCAGAAATTTCACAAATTAATTCTCGATGTGCCAGCGCTGAGGTACTTGGTATGAGAATCGCAGAGGAAGGCGTCCACACTATTTTTATTTGATTTTTTAGAAATTTCACAATTTAGTTCTCGATTTGCCAGCGCTTAGGTACTTGGTATGAGAATCGCAGAGGAGGGCGTCCACAATATTTACATTTAGTTTTTCAGAAATTTCGCTATTTAATTTCACAATTCAATTATTATATTTTAAAGACTTTTCACAATTTAATTATGAATTTGCCAGCGCTTAGGTACTTGGAATGAGGATCGCAGAGAAGGGCGCACGCAATATTTTAATTTGATTTTTTCCATTATTCAATTTTACAATATAATGATTTCATTGTAATTCTCGATTTGCCAGCGCTTGGTACTTGGTATGAGAATCGCAGAGGAAGGCGGCCGCAATATTTTAATTTGATTTTTCAGAAATTGCACAGTGTAATTCTCGATTTGCCAGCGCTTAGGTACTTGGTATGAGAATCGCAGAGGAGGGTGCCCGCAATATTTTAATTTGATTTTTTCCATTATTTAATTTTACAATATAATGATTTCATTTTAATTCTCGATTTGCCAGCGCTTGGTACTTGGTATGAAAATCGCAGAGGAGGGCGTCCACAATATTTTAATTATATTTTTCAGAAATTTCATTATATAATTTCACAATACAATTCTTATATTTTAAAGACTTTTTACAATTTAATTATGAAAAATATATTAAGTGCCACGAATAAGTCGCGCAAAATTAGTGACGCTCAAGCGAAAGAGCGTAGAAACTCTATAGACCAAAGAAATGGGTTCTACTCATACTTTTCAACCCGTGATACCGTGGTAGAAAAAACAACAACTCAGAGTAACTCAGTTCTACTGACCACCGACAGTCAGAGAGCACGTTCTTGCTCTCCCGCCCTGTCCACTGAACCTTCAATGCCATGGAGTTCTCAGTGCATCTCTCCCACAATTGTGAGTGCACTAATTTCGACACCCGACGCACCAACAACAAGCTCAATAACCTCAGCGACAACTGTAATCGCAGCAGCAACAACAAATGCAATAATGACTGCGCTAGCATCTTCTGCAACGCAAGCACAAAAAAACATTACAACACCGAACACTAGCACAAGTGCCAATACCGGCAACAATAACAACGTGCAAGAACAAGAACCAAAACAAAATAAAAAAGTGGCCTCGGCCGTGCAGACTGGTATCGATCGCTACATCCACATCAAGCGGAAACTTAGCCCACAAACCCAGAAGGCTTCTAACAAATCAAAAATCAGCCGTACTAATGTTGGATACGAGACAACTGCAACAGCCAATCCCAACAGATTTGCCCTTTTGGCAGATGTTGAAGGTGACCAACCGGTCGCGCAAAAAGAAGGGGAGCTGAAAAAATCCAAACCTCCTCCAATATACCTTCGTGAACAATGCTCAAGTGCGCTAGTAAATAAATTAGTTGCACTTATTGGAGATAAAAGTTTCCACATAATTCCTCTAAAAAAAGGAAATATTCATGAAACAAAAGTACAGATCCAAACAGAGGCGGGTCATCGCACAGTAACCAAATACTTGGAAGAAGCTGGTAAAAACTACTACACATATCAGCTAAAAAGTTGTAAAGGGCTACAAGTAGTCATCAAAGGAATCGAATCGACAGTGACACCTGCCGAAATAATTGCGGCATTGAAAGACAAAAATTTCAACGCAAAGATGGTCACAAATATTCTGAACAAAAACAAAGAACCACAACCACTCTTTAGAGTCGAGCATGAAACAGAGGGGAAAACTTTAAAAAGAAATGAAGTGCACCCTATCTACAACCTGCAGTTTCTGTTGCACAGGAGGATCACCGTAGAGGAGCCCCACAAGCGCAAAAACCCAGTGCAGTGCACTAACTGCCAAGAATATGGCCATACCAAAACTTACTACACTCTAAAGTCTGTCTGCGTCATCTGTAGCGAAACCCATGACACTGCGAAGTGCCTGAAAAACAAAGAAGATATGTCAGTTAAAAGGTGCAGCAACTGTGGCGAAAAGCACACTGCCAACTGGCGAGGCTGCGTAGTTTACAAAGAACTGAAGAGCCGCCTAAACAAACGAGTAACCCAAACACGACCACATATCACTTCCAATTACTACGCTCCCTCACAACCGAAACCAGCAATACAACCATCAGTTCCCACAAGCATAACTCCTGGAATATCCTTTGCAACTGCTGTTAGGTCAGGATTAAAAACTCCCGTCCAAATGGAACAATTCCCGCTTCCTGCAGTGCCAACTATACACCAACACAAGCAACAACAACCAAGTAGCATTGAAGCAATGATGCTCTCGCTACAGCAAAGCATGAAAGACTTTATGACCTTTATGCAAACCACTATGCAAGAACTCATGCGAAATCAAAACATGCTGATACAATTACTTGTATCGTCAAAATCAACATAATGGCTTCACTACGAATTTCCCTGTGGAACGCAAATGGCGTTTCACAACGCAAACTTGAACTTATACAGTTCCTAAACGACAAAAATATTGATGTCATGCTCCTTGTAGAGACGCACCTCACAAATAGGTACAACTTCCAAATACCAGGGTACTTGTTTTATGCAACGAATCATCCAGATGGCAAAGCTCATGGTGGAACAGGCGTATTAATTAGAAACCGAATCAAACACCACTTCTTACACCGGTTTGAAACAAACTACTTGCAATCTACATCTGTAAATGTGCAATCAAACAGCGGTACCGTGACTGTGGCTGCAGTCTACTGCCCACCTCGCTTTTCGATCTCCGAGAACCAATTTACAAGATTCTTCAACACACTTGGGGAGCGATTCATTGCAGCTGGGGACTACAATGCTAAGCACACGCATTGGGGATCTCGGCTTATAAGCCCTAAAGGAAAACAGCTGTACAATGCGGTAATCAAACCACTCAACAAGCTTAACTACGTTTCTCCAGGCAAGCCCACATACTGGCCAGCAGACCCTAACAAGCTTCCAGATCTTATTGATTTCGCAGTCATCAGAAAAATTGCACGAAACATGGTAACAGCTGAGGCGCTACCAGACTTATCTTCTGATCACTCGCCAGTTTTAATTAACCTCCTCTACCACCCGAACATTGCTGAACGACCCAATAAAATCACAAACAGCAGAACTAACTGGAAGAAGTACAAAAAATATGTATGTTCACATACCGAAACAACGCCTACACTGACTACGAAGGACGACATCGAGCATTCATCGGATATACTCTCGTCTGTACTAGTTGCAGCCGCGAAGGTCTCAACTCCACAAGAGACAAATATAAAATCGAACCACATCAAAACAAACCGAGAAATCGAGCACCTGTTGGCAATCCAACAGATCTCATACTGCAAAGTACAGACTGAAAGAGGCTACTCGCAGACTTACCAAGGCACTCAAACTAGAAGAAGCGCATGCCCAGCTCCAGTACATCGAGCAGCTCTCTCCCACAAGCACAAAGTATCCACTGTGGAGAGCTCACCGAAGTCTAAGCGCTCCAACCGAAACAGTTACACCATTGCGGAGCCCCACTGGCAGTTGGCTCCGTAGTGACGAAGAAAGAGCGAGTGCATTTGCCGCCCACCTACAACAAGTATTCCAGTCTAACCCTGCCACAAACTCTTTTGTACTTACATCTTCATCATGTGCCAACATAGAAGAACCATTTGAGCCCATGGAATTCCAGCCGAGTGAAATTGCTAAGGTTATTAAAGAGGAACTGAAGCCCGGAAAATCACCTGGTTTTGATTTAATAACTCCGAAAATGATCATCGAACTGCCTAGGTGTGCGGTTTTATATATCTGCAAGCTTTTCAATGCAATAGCTAAGCTTGGATACTTTCCAAAAAAGTGGAAAAAGTCGATCATAGTGATGATTCCTAAGATGGGAAAAGATAAAACACAGCTATCGTCCTACAGGCCGATAAGTTTACTAACCGTTCTTTCAAAGCTGTTCGAAAAAGTCCTTCTTTTGCGCATCAGCCCATACCTCAAAATGCGAAACACAATACCAACACACCAGTTTGGTTTTCGAAGACAACATTGAACTATCGAGCAGGTGAATCGCATCACATCGGAGATTCGCACTGCATATGAACAACGGGAATATTGCATAGCAATATTTCTTGACGTCGCACAAGCATTTGACCGAGTCTGGCTGGATGGACTTATGTACAAAATAACCAAGCTACTGCCTCAAAATACACACAAATTGCTTGAGTCGTACCTTTATAAAAGGGTCTTTGCTGTGAGATGTAACACAAGTAACTCACATGATCATATAATCGAAGCTGGAGTCCCCCAAGGCAGCGTTCTGGGACCGATCCTCTACGTCTTGTATACGGCGGACATTCCTACAGACTGCCAGTTAACAACCTCTACGTTTGCTGACGACACCGCGATTCTTAGTCGCGCTAGATGCCCAGCAAAGGCAACGGAGCAACTAGCTCGCCACTTAAAAGTTGTGGAGAGATGGCTTGCAGACTGGCGCATACAAGTAAACGAACAAAAATGCAAGCAAGTTACGTTTACTTTGAACAAACAAACCTGCCCTCCATTGGTCCTGAACAACGCACGCATTCCACAAGCCGATAAAGTAACATACTTGGGGGTTCATTTAGACAGGCGACTCACATGGCGTAAGCACATTGAAGCAAAGAAGACGCAGTTGAAACTTGAGGCAAGCAGTCTCCATTGGCTTATAAACGCTCGTTCTCCGCTTTCTCTGGAATATAAAGTTCTACTCTATAACTCCCTGCTTAAGCCTATTTGGACCTATGGCTCAGAACTATGGGGCAATGCAAGCAGAAGTAACATCGACATTATACAGCGAGCGCAGTCCAAAATTCTGAGAACCATCACTGGGGCACCGTGGTACCTCCGGAACGAGAGCATTCACAGAGACCTGCACATCAAGCTCGTAAGAGAAGAAATTGGAGAAAAACAGGCAAAACATCAAATAAGACTCGCCTCACATCCAAATCCTCTTGCAAGAACTCTAATCCGAGTATGCAGCCAAAGTCGGCTGCAGCGCAACGACCAACCAGCCCAGCGATCTACTTTCTTCTCGAGGGCCGTTTAACATAAATGCAATTAAGCAACTAATTGTAAATTAACTTAGAGTAAGATTTGATTAATTATTGTTAGTCCCTTAAGACAACAAGCGGAGATTCAATAAATAAAATGAAGAAAGAAAAAAAAAAAAAAATATGAATTTGCCAAGGTACTTGGAATGAGAATCGCAGAGGGCGCCCGCAATATTTTAATTTGATTTTTTCCATTATTTAATTTTACTATATACTGATTTCATTTTAATTCTCGATTTGCCAGCGCTTGGTACTTGGTATGAGAATCGGAAAGGAGGGAGCCCACAATATTTTAATTTAATTTTTCACACATTTCACAATTTAATTCTCGATTTGCCAGCGCTTAGGTACTTTGTATGAGAATCGCAGAGGAGGGCGTCCACAATATTTTAATTATATTTTTCAGAAATTTCATTATTTAATTTCACAATACAATTCTTATATTTTAAAGACTTTTTACAATTTAATTATGAATTTGCCAAGGTACTTGGAATGAGAATCACAGAGGGCGCCCGCAATATTTTAATTTGATTTTTTCCATTATTTAATTTTACAATATAATGATTTCATTTTAATTCTCGATTTGCCAGCGCTTGGTACTTGGTATGAGAATCGGAAAGGAGGGAGCCCACAATATTTTAATTTAATTTTTCACACATTTCACAATTTAATTCTCGATTTGCCAGCGCTTAGGTACTTGGTATGAGAATCGCAGAGGATGGCGCCCGCAATATTTTAATTTGATTTTTTCCATTATTTAATTTCACAATATAATGATTTCATTTTAATTCTCGATTTGCCAGCGCTTGGTACTTGGTATGAGAATCGCAAAGGAGGGAGCCCGCAATATTTTAATTTAATTTTTCACACATTTCACAATTTAATTCTCGATTTGCCAGCGCTTAGGTACTTGGTATGAGAATCGCAGAGGATTTTTCAGAAATTTCTTAAATTAATTCTCGATGTGCCAGCGCTTAGGTACTTAGTATGAGAATCGTAGAGGAAGGCGTCCACTCTATTTTTATTTGATTTTTTAGAAATTTCACAATTTAGTTCTCGATTTGCCAGCGCTTAGGTACTTGGTATGAGAATCGCAGAGGAAGGCGTCCACTCTATTTTAATTTCATTTTTCACTCATTTCGCCATTTAATTGTCGATTTGCCAGCGCTAAGTTACTTGGTATGAGAATCGCAGAGGCGTGCACAATATTTTAATTTCATATTTCAGAAATTTCAGAAATTTCACAAATTAATTCTCGATGTGCCAGCGGTTAGGTACTTGGTATGAGAATCGCAGAGGAAGGCGTCCACATTATTTTAATTTGATTTTTCAGAAATTTCACAAATTAATTCTCGATGTGCCAGCGGTTAGGTACTTGGTATGAGAATCGCAGAGGAAGGCGTCCACACTATTTTTATTTGATTTTTTAGAAATTTCACAATTTAGTTCTCGATTTGCCAGCGCTTAGGTACTTGGTATGAGAATCGCAGAGGAGGGCGTCCACAATATTTACATTTAGTTTTTCAGAAATTTCGCTATTTAATTTCACAATTCAATTATTATATTTTAAAGACTTTTCACAATTTAATTATGAATTTGCCAGCGCTTAGGTACTTGGAATGAGGATCGCAGAGGAGGGCGCACGCAATATTTTAATTTGATTTTTTCCATTATTTAATTTAATTTTGGAAAATTCGAGCTCCAAAGGGGGGAAAAGTAGCTCCAAAGTTTGTTTGAAAATTCTGCATTTTTGAATCGATCAACTTTAAATTTAGGTTTTATAATCTATAAAAGAATACAAACAAAACTGCATACTCGGTTTTTGTGTTGGAGCTTGAATTATTGGGGTTTTAATATTTATTCATTTTTTCAAATGAAAAGTTTGTGTTATAAATTTTGTCAGATCGATTTCAAATTTGGGTAATATAATCTACGTAACTAAAATTACAACTTTGCATTTAACGATTTTTAAAATATGCATTTTACAAATGCAGGTAGAACACACAATACAAAATATCAAACAGTTGGGGACAACTAAGTATACATACACACACACACACATACATACATACAAGCAGCTGTTCGTGTAGTTGCGTGTAAACGGTTGAAGTAGCCAAAGCAAAATGTGAGACACTAATGTGTGAATGTTCATTTGTACACATGTATGTACATACATACATACATATGTATGTACAAAAGTACATTCGTCTTGCACTGACAGGGCAAGAAATGTTAATTAATTAAAAATTATTAACATTATAACATAAACATTTTTATGCTATTTTTTCTTTGTTTAGTACATTTGGCATAAGGAGTTTTTAGGACAACGGACTACAAGGGCGTACACAGGTTGGGCAGGGGGGACATTTCTCCCCTTAGAAAGAATTTCGCATTATGAATTACGCCAGCACCATATGTATTACATACGTACATACGTTTGTATGTATAGCATGTACATATGTATGTATGTACATCAATAAGTATGTATGTACGTTCATACATTCCTATATACATATATAGGTTTGTATGTACAAGTATGCAGTGGGCTATCGAACACTGTTGTTTAATTGTAAAAAATAGTTTTCTATGGTTTCAAATCAAAATTTTTAAAACAACAACAACAACTTCAAGTTATTGGCTCGCAAATCTTCTTTCGTTTTGATCATTTACGCCTGTTCATTACATACGCAAAATGCCAAAAGTTTACAGTTACAGTACACATACAAATAAATTTGTATGTATGTATGTGTACAGTGTACAATCGAATACAGTATTATAATCAATAACTCTCAAACGATGTTTTTCGATGTATTTGTATTCGACATGTATTACGATATATCAACACAAGTATCGATATTTTCGATATATCGCATTTAATTTTATTATTGGGGTTTTAATATTTATTCACTTTTTCAAATGAATAGTTTGTGTTATAAATTGTGTCCGATCGATTTCAAATTTGGGTAATGTAATCAACATAACTATATCAACAAATTGGCATTCAACGATTAAAATATAGCAATATGTTTTTTACTTGCCATATATCAAATATCAAATAGTTGGGAACAGTTCGTGTCTATGTGTGCCCATGCATACATACATATGTACAAGCATATGTATCTATGCCTGTATATGTATGAAGCATGTAAATACAAAACAACAACAACAACTTCAAGTTGTTGGCTCGCTAATCTTCTTTCGTTTTGACCATTTAATGTTAATTGCAAAGGCAAAACGCCAAAAGTTTACAGTTACCGTCGCTAAGCAACGACTGCGTATGCGATAGTAAAGCAGAAACCGAATAACGGAGCTACGCATATTCTGCTTCGCATTGCGGGCAGATGTATGTATGTATATGATTTGTTCTTATCGATCTCAATAAATAATTAGATTTTATTATTTAAATATTCTGCTTATTGCATTCAAACTTCGATATTTTGATGGTATCGGTGGCTTCAACTATCGAAAGTTTTACTCTAGCAAATTGAGATGAGAATTGTCAGTGCTTTTTGATCGTGGCTCATCGCTGCACGGCATTGACACGAGTGCCGTGTTTCATATTCCGAGTTTGTGCGTGACCGTATTGACTCAAATGTGAATTTAAAATTAGGATATACCCTTATAATTATTCCCCTTTTTTGCACATAGTCTATCTTAAAACGTTGCGTTATCTCTATATATAAAACAGTTTGTCCTGACTAATTGGTGATCAACGCACAGCCCAAACGGTAAAAGATGAAATTTGGACTCAAGTATCCTTTCATAGTATCCATCATAGTGTAGGAGCACACTAAGAAAGGCTTTTGGAAAATTCCAACTCCAAAGGGGGGAGGTTTAAAAAAATATTAGTTATAGTGGTCATGTTCGTTTAAAGAAATAGTTTGGCAAGAACAAAAATGTAACGGACTACTGAACAATTTTTTGTCAAGAACAGAAAATGTTCATTTAAATACCTTAAATGCCTTCCTACTGGTAACTTATAAGGTGAAAACATATGGGTAGGTTATGCACACACAAAATAAATACAATTGGAAACATTATATTGAGCCGGGTTAAGACGGGCAATACCTGCTAGTTTATCAATATAATGATTTCATTTTAATTCTCGATTTGCCAGCGCTTGGTACTTGGTATGAAAATCGCAGAGGAGGGCGTCCACAATATTTTAATTATATTTTTCAGAAATTTCATTATTTAATTTCACAATACAATTCTTATATTTTAAAGACTTTTTACAATTTAATTATGAATTTGCCAAGGTACTTGGAATGAGAATCGCAGAGGGCGCCCGCAATATTTTAATTTGATTTTTTCCATTATTTAATTTTACAATATAATGATTTCATTTTAATTCTCGATTTGCCAGCGCTTGGTACTTGGTATGAGAATCGGAAAGGAGGGAGCCCACAATATTTTAATTTAATTTTTCACACATTTCACAATTTAATTCTCGATTTGCCAGCGCTTAGGTACTTTGTATGAGAATCGCAGAGGAGGGCGTCCACAATATTTTAATTATATTTTTCAGAAATTTCATTATTTAATTTCACAATACAATTCTTATATTTTAAAGACTTTTTACAATTTAATTATGAATTTGCCAAGGTACTTGGAATGAGAATCGCAGAGGGCGCCCGCAATATTTTAATTTGATTTTTTCCATTATTTAATTTTACAATATAATGATTTCATTTTAATTCTCGATTTGCCAGCGCTTGGTACTTGGTATGAAAATCGCAGAGGAGGGCGTCCACAATATTTTAATTATATTTTTCAGAAATTTCATTATTTAATTTCACAATACAATTCTTATATTTTAAAGACTTTTTACAATTTAATTATGAATTTGCCAAGGTACTTGGAATGCGAATCGCAGAGGGCGCCCGCAATATTTTAATTTGATTTTTCAGAAATTGCACAGTGTAATTCTCGATTTGCCAGCGCTTAGGTACTTGGTATGAGAATCGCAGAGGAGGGCGCCCGCAATATTTTAATTTGATATTTTCCATTATTTAATTTTACAATATAATGATTTCATTGTAATTCTCGATTTGCCAGCGCTTGGTACTTGGTATGAAAATCGCAGAGGAGGGCGTCCACAATATTTTAATTATATTTTTCAGAAATTTCATTATTTAATTTCACAATACAATTCTTATATTTTAAAGACTTTTTACAATTTAATTATGAATTTGCCAAGGTACTTGGAATGAGAATCGCAGAGGGCGCCCGCAATATTTTAATTTGATTTTTTCCATTATTTAATTTTACAATATAATGATTTCATTTTAATTCTCGATTTGCCAGCGCTTGGTACTTGGTATGAGAATCGGAAAGGAGGGAGCCCACAATATTTTAATTTAATTTTTCACACATTTCACAATTTAATTCTCGATTTGCCAGCGCTTAGGTACTTGGTATGAGAATCGCATAGGAGGGCGCCCACAATATTTAAATTTGATTTTTCAGAAATTTCTCTATTTAATTTCATAATAAAGTTAATTCAATTTTTACACATTTCACAATTTAATTCTCGATGTGCCAGCGCTTAGGTACTTGGTATGAGAATCGCAGAGGAAGGCGTCCACATTATTTTAATTTGATTTTTCAGAAATTTCACAAATTAATTCTCGATGTGCCAGCGCTTAGGTACTTGGTATGAGAATCGCAGAGGAAGGCGTCCACACTATTTTTATTTGATTTTTTAGAAATTTCACAATTTAATTCTCGATTTGCCAGCGCTTAGGTACTTGGTATGAGAATCGCAGAGGAGGGCGTCCACAATATTTACATTTAGTTTTTCAGAAATTTCGCTATTTAATTTCACAATTCAATTATTATATTTTAAAGACTTTTCACAATTTAATTATGAATTTGCCAAGGTACTTGGAATGAGAATCGCAGAGGGCGCCCGCAATATTTTAATTTGATTTTTTCCATTATTTAATTTTACAATATAATGATTTCATTTTAATTCTCGATTTGCCAGCGCTTGGTACTTGGTATGAGAATCGCAGAGGAGAGGGCGCCCGCAATATTTTAATTTGATTTTTTCCATTATTTAATTTTACAATATAATGATTTCATTTTGATTCTCGATTTGCCAGCGCTTAGGTACTTGGTATGAAAATCGCAGAGGAGAGGGCGCCCGCAATATTTTAATTTGATTTTTTCCATTATTTAATTTTACAATATAATGATTTCATTTTGATTCTCGATTTGCCAGCGCTTAGGTACTTGGTATGAAAATCGCATAGGAGGGCGCTCACAATATTTAAATTTGATTTTTCAAAAATTTCTCTATTTAATTTCATAATAAAGTTAATTCAATTTTTACACATTTCACAATTTAATTCTCGATTTGCCAGCGCTTAGGTACTTGGTATGAGAATCGCAGAGGAAGGTGTCCACATTATTTTAATGTGATTTTTCAGAAATTTCTTAAATTAATTCTCGATGTGCCAGCGCTTAGGTACTTGGTATGAGAATCGTAGAGGAGGGCGCCCGCAATATTTTAATTTGATATTTTCCATTATTTAATTTTACAATATAATGATTTCATTGTAATTCTCGATTTGCCAGCGCTTGGTACTTGGTATGAAAATCGCAGAGGAGGGCGTCCACAATATTTTAATTATATTTTTCAGAAATTTCATTATTTAATTTCACAATACAATTCTTATATTTTAAAGACTTTTTACAATTTAATTATGAATTTGCCAAGGTACTTGGAATGAGAATCGCAGAGGGCGCCCGCAATATTTTAATTTGATTTTTTCCATTATTTAATTTTACAATATAATGATTTCATTTTGATTCTCGATTTGCCAGCGCTTAGGTACTTGGTATGAGAATCGCAGAGGATGGCGCCCGCAATATTTTAATTTGATTTTTTCCATTATTTAACTTTATATAATATAATGATTTCATTTTAATTCTCGATTTGCCAGCGCTTGGTATTTGGTATGAAAATCGCAGAGGAGGGCGCACGCAATATTTTAATTTGATTTTTTCCATTATTTAATTTTACAATATAATGATTTCATTTTGATTCTCGATTTGCCAGCGCTTAGGTACTTGGTATGAGAATCGCAGAGGATGGCGCCCGCAATATTTTAATTTGATTTTTTCCATTATTTAACTTTATATAATATAATGATTTCATTGTAATTCTCGATTTGCCAGCGCTTGGTACTTGGTATGAGAATCGGAAAGGAGGGAGCCCACAATATTTTAATTTAATTTTTCACACATTTCACAATTTAATTCTCGATTTGCCAGCGCTTAGGTATTTGGTATGAAAATCGCAGAGGAGGGCGCACGCAATATTTTAATTTGATTTTTTCCATTATTTAATTTTACAATATAATGATTTCATTGTAATTCTCGACTTGCCAGCGCTTGGTACTTGGTATGAGAATCGCAGAGGAAGGCGGCCGCAATATTTTAATTTGATTTTTCAGAAATTGCACAGTGTAATTCTCGATTTGCCAGCGCTTAGGTACTTGGTATGAGAATCGCAGAGGAGGGCGCCCGCAATATTTTAATTTGATATTTTCCATTATTTAATTTTACAATATAATGATTTCATTGTAATTCTCGATTTGCCAGCGCTTGGTACTTGGTATGAAAATCGCAGAGGAGGGCGTCCACAATATTTTAATTATATTTTTCAGAAATTTCATTATTTAATTTCACAATACAATTCTTATATTTTAAAGACTTTTTACAATTTAATTATGAATTTGCCAAGGTACTTGGAATGAGAATCGCAGAGGGCGCCCGCAATATTTTAATTTGATTTTTTCCATTATTTAATTTTACAATATAATGATTTCATTTTGATTCTCGATTTGCCAGCGCTTAGGTACTTGGTATGAGAATCGCAGAGGATGGCGCCCGCAATATTTTAATTTGATTTTTTCCATTATTTAACTTTATATAATATAATGATTTCATTTTAATTCTCGATTTGCCAGCGCTTGGTATTTGGTATGAAAATCGCAGAGGAGGGCGCACGCAATATTTTAATTTGATTTTTTCCATTATTTAATTTTACAATATAATGATTTCATTGTAATTCTCGATTTGCCAGAGCTTGGTACTTGGTATGAGAATCGCAGAGGAGGGCGGCCGCAATATTTTAATTTGATTTTTCAGAAATTGCACAGTGTAATTCTCGATTTGCCAGCGCTTAGGTACTTGGTATGAGAATCGCAGAGGCGTGCACAATATTTTAATTTCATATTTCAGAAATTTCACAAATTAATTCTCGATGTGCCAGCGCTTAGGTACTTGGTATGAGAATCGCAGAAGAAGGCGTCCACACTATTTTTATTTGATTTTTTAGAAATTTCACAATTTAGTTCTCGATTTGCCAGCGCTTAGGTACTTGGTATGAGAATCGCAGAGGAGGGCGTCCACAATATTTACATTTAGTTTTTCAGAAATTTCGCTATTTAATTTCACAATTCAATTATTATATTTTAAGGACTTTTCACAATTTAATTATGAATTTGCCAGCGCTTAGGTACTTGGAATGAGGATCGCAGAGGAGGGCGCACGCAATATTTTAATTTGATTTTTTCCATTATTTAATTTTACAATATAATGATTTCATTTTAAGTCTCGATTTGCTAGCGCTTGGTACTTGGTATGAAAATCGCAGAGGAGGGCGTCCACAATATTTTAATTATATTTTTCAGAAATTTCATTATTTAATTTCACAATACAATTCTTATATTTTAAAGACTTTTTACAATTTAATTATGAATTTGCCAAGGTACTTGGAATGAGAATCGCAGAGGGCGCCCGCAATATTTTAATTTGATTTTTTCCATTATTTAATTTTACAATATAATGATTTCATTTTAATTCTCGATTTGCCAGCGCTTGGTACTTGGTATGAGAATCGGAAAGGAGGGAGCCCACAATATTTTAATTTAATTTTTCACACATTTCACAATTTAATTCTCGATTTGCCAGCGCTTAGGTACTTTGTATGAGAATCGCAGAGGAGGGCGTCCACAATATTTTAATTATATTTTTCAGAAATTCCATTATTTAATTTCACAATACAATTCTTATATTTTAAAGACTTTTTACAATTTAATTATGAATTTGCCAAGGTACTTGGAATGAGAATCGCAGAGGGCGCCCGCAATATTTTAATTTGATTTTTTCCATTATTTAATTTTACAATATAATGATTTCATTTTAATTCTCGATTTGCCAGCGCTTGGTACTTGGTATGAGAATCGGAAAGGAGGGAGCCCACAATATTTTAATTTAATTTTTCACACATTTCACAATTTAATTCTCGATTTGCCAGCGCTTAGGTACTTGGTATGAGAATCGCAGAGGATGGCGCCCGCAATATTTTAATTTGATTTTTTCCATTATTTAACTTTACAATATAATGATTTCATTTTAATTCTCGATTTGCCAGCGCTTGGTATTTGGTATGAAAATCACAGAGGAGGGCGCCCGCAATATTTTAATTTGATTTTTTCCATTATTTAATTTTACAATATAATGATTTCATTTTAATTCTCGATTTGCCAGCGCTTGGTATTTGGTATGAAAATCGCAGAGGAGGGCGTCCACAATATTTTAATTATATTTTTCAGAAATTTCATTATTTAATTTCACAATACAATTCTTATATTTTAAAGACTTTTTACAATTTAATTATGAATTTGCCAAGGTACTTGGAATGAGAATCGCAGAGGGCGCCCGCAATATTTTAATTTGATTTTTTCCATTATTTAATTTTACAATATAATGATTTCATTTTAATTCTCGATTTGCCAGCGCTTGGTACTTGGTATGAGAATCGGAAAGGAGGGAGCCCACAATATTTTAATTTAATTTTTCACACATTTCACAATTTAATTCTCGATTTGCCAGCGCTTAGGTACTTGGTATGAGAATCGCAGAGGATGGCGCCCGCAATATTTTAATTTGATTTTTTCCATTATTTAACTTTACAATATAATGATTTCATTTTAATTCTCGATTTGCCAGCGCTTGGTATTTGGTATGAAAATCACAGAGGAGGGCGCCCGCAATATTTTAATTTGATTTTTTCCATTATTTAATTTTACAATATAATGATTTCATTTTAATTCTCGATTTGCCAGCGCTTGGTATTTGGTATGAAAATCGCAGAGGAGGGCGTCCACAATATTTTAATTATATTTTTCAGAAATTTCATTATTTAATTTCACAATACAATTCTTATATTTTAAAGACTTTTTACAATTTAATTATGAATTTGCCAAGGTACTTGGAATGAGAATCGCAGAGGGCGCCCGCAATATTTTAATTTGATTTTTTCCATTATTTAATTTTACAATATAATGATTTCATTTTAATTCTCGATTTGCCAGCGCTTGGTACTTGGTATGAGAATCGGAAAGGAGGGAGCCCACAATATTTTAATTTAATTTTTCACACATTTCACAATTTAATTCTCGATTTGCCAGCGCTTAGGTACTTGGTATGAGAATCGCAGAGGATGGCGCCCGCAATATTTTAATTTGATTTTTTCCATTATTTAACTTTACAATATAATGATTTTATTTTAATTCTCGATTTGCCAGCGCTTAGGTACTTGGTATGAGAATCGCATAGGAGGGCGCTCACAATATTTAAATTTGATTTTTCAGAAATTTCTCTATTTAATTTCATAATAAAGTTAATTCAATTTTTACACATTTCACAATTTAATTCTCGATTTGCCAGCGCTTAGGTACTTGGTATGAGAATCGCAGAGGAAGGTGTCCACATTATTTTAATGTGATTTTTCAGAAATTTCTTAAATTAATTCTCGATGTGCCAGCGCTTAGGTACTTGGTATGAGAATCGTAGAGGAAGGCGTCCACTCTATTTTTATTTGATTTTTTAGAAATTTCACAATTTAGTTCTCGATTTGCCAGCGCTTAGGTACTTGGTATGAGAATCGCAGAGGAAGGCGTCCACTCTATTTTAATTTCATTTTTCACACATTTCGCCATTTAATTGTCGATTTGCCAGCGCTAAGGTACGTGGTATGAGAATCGCAGAGGCGTGCACAATATTTTAATTTCATATTTCAGAAATTTCACAAATTAATTCTCGATGTGCCAGCGGTTAGGTATTTGGTATGAGAATCGCAGAGGAAGGCGTCCACATTATTTTAATTTGATTTTTCAGAAATTTCTTAAATTAATTCTCGATGTGCCAGCGCTTAGGTACTTGGTATGAGAATCGTAGAGGAAGGCGTCCACTCTATTTTTATTTGATTTTTTAGAAATTTCACAATTTAGTTCTCGATTTGCCAGAGCTTAGGTACTTGGTATGAGAATCGCAGAGGAAGGCGTCCACTCTATTTTAATTTCATTTTTCACACATTTCGCCATTTAATTGTCGATTTGCCAGCGCTAAGGTACTTGGTATGAGAATCGCAGAGGAGGGCGTCCACAATATTTACATTTAGTTTTTCAGAAATTTCACAAATTAATTCTCGATGTGCCAGCGCTTAGGTACTTGGTATGAGAATCGCAGAGGAAGGCATCCACACTATTTTTATTTGATTTTTTAGAAATTTCACAATTTAGTTCTCGATTTGCCAGCGCTTAGGTACTTGGTATGAGAATCGCAGAGGAGGGCGTCCACAATATTTACATTTAGTTTTTCAGAAATTTCGCTATTTAATTTCACAATTCAATTATTATATTTTAAAGACTTTTCACAATTTAATTATAAATTTGCCAGCGCTTAGGTACTTGGAATGAGGATCGCAGAGGAGGGCGCACGCAATATTTTAATTTGATTTTTTCCATTATTTAATTTTACAATATAATGATTTCATTGTAATTCTCGATTTGCCAGCGCTTGGTACTTGGTATGAGAATCGCAGAGGAAGGCGGCCGCAATATTTTAATTTGATTTTTCAGAAATTGCACAGTGTAATTCTCGATTTGCCAGCGCTTAGGTACTTGGTATGAGAATCGCAGAGATGGCCGTCCACAATATTTTAATTATATTTTTCTGAAATTTCATTATTTAATTTCACAATTCAATTATTATATTTTAAAGACTTTTCACAATTTAATTATGAATTTGCCAGCGCTTAGGTACTTGGTATGAGAATTGCAGAGGAGGGCGTCCACAATATTTTAATTATATTTTTCAGAAATTTCATTATTTAATTTCACAATACAATTATTATATTTTAAAGACTTTTCACAATTTAACTATGAATTTGCCAGCGCTTAGGTACTTGGAATGAGAATCGCAGAGGAGGGCGCCCGCAATATTATAATTTGATTTTTTCCATTATTTAATTTTACAATATAATGATTTCATTTTAATTCTCGATTTGCCAGCGCTTGGTACTTGGTATGAGAATCGGAAAGGAGGGAGCCCACAATATTTTAATTTAATTTTTCACACATTTCACAATTTAATTCTCGATTTGCCAGCGCTTAGGTACTTGGTATGAGAATCGCAGAGGATGGCGCCCACAATATTTTAATTTGATTTTTCAGAAATAGCACAGTGTACTTCTCGATTTGCCAGCGGTTAGGTACTTGGTATGAGAATCTCAGAGGAGGGCGGCCGCAATATTTTAATTTGATTTTTCAGAAATTGCACAGTGTAATTCTCGGTTGCCAGCGCTTAGGTACTTGGTATGAAAATCGCAGAGGAGGGCGTCCACAATATTTTAATTATATTTTTCAGAAATTTCATTATTTAATTTCACAATACAATTCTTATATTTTAAAGACTTTTTACAATTTAATTATGAATTTGCCAAGGTACTTGGTATGAGAATCGCAGAGGAGGGCGCCCGCAATATTTTAATTTGATATTTTCCATTATTTAATTTTACAATATAATGATTTCATTGTAATTCTCGATTTGCCAGCGCTTGGTACTTGGTATGAGAATCGCAGAGGAAGGCGGCCGCAATATTTTAATTTGATTTTTCAGAAATTGCACAGTGTAATTCTCGATTTGCCAGCGCTTAGGTACTTGGTATGAGAATCGCAGAGGAGGGCGCCCGCAATATTTTAATTTGATATTTTCCATTATTTAATTTTACAATATAATGATTTCATTTTAATTCTCGATTTGCCAGCGCTTGGTACTTGGTATGAAAATCGCAGAGGAGGGCGTCCACAATATTTTAATTATATTTTTCAGAAATTTCATTATTTAATTTCACAATACAATTCTTATATTTTAAAGACTTTTTACAATTTAATTATGAATTTGCCAAGGTACTTGGAATGAGAATCGCAGAGGGCGCCCGCAATATTTTAATTTGATTTTTTCCATTATTTAATTTTACAATATAATGATTTCATTTTAATTCTCGATTTGCCAGCGCTTGGTACTTGGTATGAGAATCGGAAAGGAGGGAGCCCACAATATTTTAATTTAATTTTTCACACATTTCACAATTTAATTCTCGATTTGCCAGCGCTTAGGTACTTGGTATGAGAATCGCAGAGGAGGGCGTCCACAATATTTACATTTAGTTTTTCAGAAATTTCGCTATTTAATTTCACAATTCAATTATTATATTTTAAAGACTTTTCACAATTTAATTATGAATTTGCCAGCGCTTAGGTACTTGGTATGAGAATCGCAGAGGAAGGCGTCCACATTATTTTAATTTGATTTTTCAGAAATTTCTTAAATTAATTCTCGATGTGCCAGCGCTTAGGTACTTGGTATGAGAATCGTAGAGGAAGGCGTCCAATCTATTTTTATTTGATTTTTTAGAAATTTCACAATTTAGTTCTCGATTTGCCAGCGCTTAGGTACTTGGTATGAGAATCGCAGAGGCGTGCACAATATTTTAATTTCATATTTCAGAAATTTCACAAATTAATTCTCGATGTCCCAGCGCTTAGGTACTTGATATGAGAATCGCAGAGGAAGGCGTCCACATTATTTTAATTTGATTTTTCAGAAATTTCACAAATTAATTCTCGATGTGCCAGCGCTTAGGTACTTGGTATGAGAATCGCAGAGGAAGGCGTCCACTCTATTTTAATTTCATTTTTCACACATTTCACAATTTAATTCTCGATTGGCCAGCGCTTAGGTACTTGGTATGAGAATCGCAGAGATTGCCGTCCACAATATTTTAATTATATTTTTCTGAAATTTCATTATTTAATTTCACAATTCAATTATTATATTTTAAAGACTTTTCACAATTTAATTATGAATTTGCCAGCGCTTAGGTACTTGGAATGAGGATCGCAGAGGAGGGCGCACGCAATGTTAGTGATTATGTGTCCGTATGCCAAGTTTCACTATGATAGACCGATTTAATAAGAAGTTATAGCCATAAATATATTTGCTGTTGCAGCGCTGCTCAAGCGCTGCCCAAGCGCTGCCCGCGGCTGTTGTTGAAGTTGCTGTTTAGTTGACTGCGAAAATGCTTACACAGACACGAATTGATGCGCATAGGCATACATACACTCACACAGACGCAATTGCTATGTATATGTGCAATTATACACCCTTTACGTGAGTTCGAATACCGAGAGAGGTAAAATCGATCCAATTTTTTTTTTTTTTCTTTTTTTTTTATTTTCTATAATTATTGTAAACATATGTACAGAGTATTCCAAAGTCGGGACACCCGACTTTAGCTTTTTTACTTGTTTATATTTTCAATTATTCAATTTTTACACATTTCACAATTTAATTCTCGATTTGCCAGCGCTTAGGTACTTGGTATGAGTATCGCAGAGGCGTCCACAATATTTTAATTATATTTTTCAGAAATTTCATTATTTAATTTCACAATACAATTATTATATTTTAAAGACTTTTCACAATTTAATTATGAATTTGCCAGCGCTTGGTACTTGGTATGAGAATCGCAGAGGAAGGCACCCGCAATATTTTAATTAGATTTTTCAGAAATAGCACAGTGTAATTCTCGATTTGCCAGCGGTTAGGTACTTGGTATGAGAATCTCAGAGGAGGGCGGCCGCAATATTTTAATTTGATTTTTCAGAAATTGCACAGTGTAATTCTCGGTTGCCAGCGCTTAGGTACTTGGTATGAGAATCGCAGAGGAGGGCGCCCGCAATATTTGAATTTGATTTTTTCCATTATTTAATTTTAGAATATAATGATTTCATTTTAATTCTCGTTTTGCCAGAGCTTGGTACTTGGTATGAGAATTGCAGACCAGGTCGTCCACAATACTTACATTTAGTTTTTCAGAAATTTCGCTATTTAATTTCATAATAAAGTTAATTCATATTTCACACATTTCACAATTTAATTATGAATTTGCCAGCGCTTAGGTACTTGGTATGAGAATTGCAGAGGAGGGCGTCCACAATATTTTAATTATATTTTTCAGAAATTTCATTATTTAATTTCACAATACAATTATTATATTTTAAAGACTTTGCACAATTTAACTATGAATTTGCCAGCGCTTAGGTACTTGGAATGAGAATCGCAGAGGAGGGCGCCCGCAATATTATAATTTGATTTTTTCCATTATTTAATTTTACAATATAATGATTTCATTTTAATTCTCGATTTGCCAGCGCTTGGTACTTGGTATGAGAATCGGAAAGGAGGGAGCCCACAATATTTTAATTTAATTTTTCACACATTTCACAATTTAATTCTCGATTTGCCAGCGCTTAGGTACTTGGTATGAGAATCGCAGAGGATGGCGCCCACAATATTTTAATTTGATTTTTCAGAAATAGCACAGTGTACTTCTCGATTTGCCAGCGGTTAGGTACTTGGTATGAGAATCTCAGAGGAGGGCGGCCGCAATATTTTAATTTGATTTTTCAGAAATTGCACAGTGTAATTCTCGGTTGCCAGCGCTTAGGTACTTGGTATGAAAATCGCAGAGGAGGGCGTCCACAATATTTTAATTATATTTTTCAGAAATTTCATTATTTAATTTCACAATACAATTCTTATATTTTAAAGACTTTTTACAATTTAATTATGTATTTGCCAAGGTACTTGGAATGAGAATCGCAGAGGGCGCCCGCAATATTTTAATTTGATTTTTTCCATTATTTAATTTTACAATATAATGATTTCATTTTAATTCTCGATTTGCCAGCGCTTGGTACTTGGTATGAGAATCGGAAAGGAAGGAGCCCACAATATTTTAATTTAATTTTTCACACATTTCACAATTTAATTCTCGATTTGCCAGCGCTTAGGTACTTGGTATGAGAATCGCAGAGGAAGGCGTCCACATTATTTTAATGTGATTTTTCAGAAATTTCTTAAATTAATTCTCGATGTGCCAGCGCTTAGGTACTTGGTATGAGAATCGTAGAGGAAGGCGTCCAATCTATTTTAATTTCATTTTTCACACATTTCGCCATTTAATTGTCGATTTGCCAGCGCTTAGGTACTTGGTATGAGAATCGCAGAGGCGTGCACAATATTTTAATTTCATATTTCAGAAATTTCACAAATTAATTCTCGATGTGCCAGCGGTTAGGTACTTGGTATGAGAATCGCAGAGGAAGGCGTCCACATTATTTTAATTTGATTTTTCAGAAATTTCACAAATTAATTCTCGATGTGCCAGCGCTTAGGTACTTGGTATGAGAATCGCAGAGGCGTGCACAATATTTTAATTTCATATTTCAGAAATTTCACAAATTAATTCTCGATGTGCCAGCGGTTAGGTACTTGGTATGAGAATCGCAGAGGAAGGCGTCCACATTATTTTAATTTGATTTTTCAGAAATTTCACAAATTAATTCTCGATGTGCCAGCGCTTAGGTACTTGGTATGAGAATCGCAGAGGAGGGCGTCCACAATATTTACATTTAGTTTTTCAGAAATTTCGCTATTTAATTTCACAATTCAATTATTATATTTTAAAGACTTTTCACAATTTAATTATGAATTTGCCAGCGCTTAGTTACTTGGAATGAGGATCGCAGAGGAGGGCGCACGCAATATTTTAATTTGATTTTTTCCATTATTTAATTTTACAATATAATGATTTCATTGTAATTCTCGATTTGCCAGCGCTTGGTACTTGGTATGAGAATCGCAGAGGAAGGCGGCCGCAATATTTTAATTTGATTTTTCAGAAATTGCACAGTGTAATTCTCGATTTGCCAGCACTTAGGTACTTGGTATGAGAATCGCAGAGGAGGGCGCCCGCAATATTTTAATTTGATTTTTTCCATTATTTAATTTTACAATATAATGATTTCATTTTAATTCTCGATTTGCCAGCGCTTGGTACTTGGTATGAAAATCGCAGAGGAGGGCGTCCACAATATTTTAATTATATTTTTCAGAAATTTCATTATTTAATTTCACAATACAATTCTTATATTTTAAAGACTTTTCACAATTTAATTATGAATTTGCCAGCGCGTAGGTACTTGGAATGAGGATCGCAGCGGAGGGCGCACGCAATATTTTAATTTGATTTTTTCCATTATTTAATTTTACAATATAATGATTTCATTGTAATTCTCGATTTGCCAGCGCTTGGTACTTGGTATGAGAATCGCAGAAGAAAGCGGCCGCAATATTTTAATTTGATTTTTCAGAAATTGCACAGTGTAATTCTCGATTTGCCAGCGCTTAGGTACTTGGTATGAGAATCGCAGAGACGTGCACAATATTTTAATTATATTTTTCAGAAATTTCATTATTTAATTTCACAATACAATTATTATATTTTAAAGACTATTCACAATTTAACTATGAATTTTCCAGCGCTTAGGTACTTGGAATGAGAATCGCAGAGGAGGGCGCCCGCAATATTATAATTTGATTTTTTCCATTATTTAATTTTACAATATAATGATTTCATTTTAATTCTCGATTTGCCAGCGCTTGGTACTTGGTATTAGAATCGGAAAGGAGGGAGCCCACAATATTTTAATTTAATTTTTCACACATTTCACAATTTAATTCTCGATTTGCCAGCGCTTGGTACTTGGTATTAGAATCGGAAAGGAGGGAGCCCACAATATTTTAATTTAATTTTTCACACATTTCACAATTTAATTCTCGATTTGCCAGCGCTTAGGTACTTGGTATGAGAATCGCAGAGGATGGCGCCCACAATATTTTAATTTGATTTTTCAGAAATACCACAGTGTAATTTTCGATTTGCCAGCGGTTAGGTACTTGGTATGAGAATCTCAGAGGAGGGCGACCGCAATATTTTAATTTAATTTTTCACACATTTCACAATTTAATTCTCGATTTGCCAGCGCTTAGGTACTTGGTATGAGAATCGCAGAGGATGGCGCCCACAATATTTTAATTTGATTTTTTCCATTATTTAACTTTACAATATAATGATTTCATTTTAATTCTCGATTTGCCAGCGCTTAGGTACTTTGTATGAGAATCGCAGAGGAGGGCGTCCACAATATTTTAATTATATTTTTTAGAAATTTCATTATTTCATTTCACAATACAATTCTTATATTTTAAAGACTTTTTACAATTTAATTATGAATTTGCCAAGGTACTTGGTATGAGGATCGCAGAGGAGGGCGCACGTGATATTTTAATTTGATTTTTTCCATTATTTAATTTTACAATATAATGATTTCATTTTAATTATCGATTTGCCAGCGCTTGGTACTTGGTATGAGAATCGCAGAGGAGGGCGCCCACAATATTTTAATTATATTTTTCAGAAATTTCATTACTTAACTTCACAATACAATCATTATATTTTAAAGACTTTTCACAATTTAATTATGAATTTGCCAAGGTACTTGGAATGAGAATCGCAGAGGAGGGCGCCCGCAATATTTTAATTTGATTTTTTCCATTATTTAATTTTACAATATAATGATTTCATTTTAATTCTCGATTTGCCAGCGCTTGGTACTTGGTATGAAAATCGCAGAGGAGGGCGTCCACAATATTTTAATTATATTTTTCAGAAATTTCATTATTTAATTTCACAATACAATTCTTATATTTTAAAGACTTTTCACAATTTAATTATGAATTTGCCAGCGCGTAGGTACTTGGAATGAGGATCGCAGCGGAGGGCGCACGCAATATTTTAATTTGATTTTTTCCATTATTTAATTTTACAATATAATGATTTCATTGTAATTCTCGATTTGCCAGCGCTTGGTACTTGGTATGAGAATCGCAGAAGAAAGCGGCCGCAATATTTTAATTTGATTTTTCAGAAATTGCACAGTGTAATTCTCGATTTGCCAGCGCTTAGGTACTTGGTATGAGAATCGCAGAGACGTGCACAATATTTTAATTTCATATTTCAGAAATTTCACAAATTAATTCTCGATGTGCCAGCGCTTAGGTACTTGGTATAAGAATCGCAGAGGAAGGCGTCCACTCTATTTTAATTTCATTTTTCACACATTTCGCCATTTAATTGTCGATTTGCCAGTGCTAAGGTACTTGGTATGAGAATCGCAGAGGCGTCCACATTATTTTAATTTGATTTTTCAGAAATTTCACAAATTAATTCTCGATGTGCCAGCGCTTAGGTACTTGGTATGAGAATCGCAGAGGAAGGCGGCCGCAATATTTTAATTTGATTTTTCAGAAATTGCACAGTGTAATTCTCGATTTGCCAGCGCTTAGGTACTTGGTATGAGAATCGCAGAGGCGTGCACAATATTTTAATTTCATATTTCAGAAATTTCACAAATTAATTCTCGATGTCCCAGCGCTTAGGTACTTGGTATGAGAATCGCAGAGGAAGGCGTCCACTCTATTTTAATTTCATTTTTCACACATTTCACAATTTAATTCTCGATAGGCCAGCGCTTAGGTACTTGGTATGAGAATCGCAGAGATGGCCGTCCACAATATTTTAGTTCTATTTTTCTGAAATTTCATTATTTAATTTCACAATTCAATTATTATATTTTAAAGACTTTTCACAATTTAATTATGAATTTGCCAGCGCTTAGGTACTTGGAATGAGGATCGCAGAGGAGGGCGCACGCAATATTTTAATTTGATTTTTTCCATTATTTAATTTTACAATATAATGATTTCATTGTAATTCTCGATTTGCCAGCGCTTGGTACTTGGTATGAGAATCGCAGAGGAGGGCGGCCGCAATATTTTAATTTGATTTTTCAGAAATTGCACATTGTAATTCTCGATTTGCCAGCGCTTAGGTACTTGATATGAGAATCGCAGAGGATATTATATTTATACTCTGTACATGAAATGTACAAAAGTATATTAGGTTTGCGGGAGCTGAAAAATATAACAGGCAGAAGGAGGCGGAGACTATAAGACCTAGGCACACCAAATTTTAGTCCAAGATGCCTTGTGTGAATACGCAGAAAATGTATATTTTATAATTTCCCTCCCTCCCCCCACTCCACCGCAAATGCGTTTTTCTCTAACTCCCGTAATTCTTGGAATTTCGAACTAAAATTTTGCAAATACCCCAAGTTAGTAATTATGTGTCCGTATGCCAAGTTTCACTATGATAGACCGATTTAATAAGAAGTTATAGCCATAAATATATTTGCTGTTGCAGCGCTGCTCAAGCGCTGCCCAAGCGCTGCCCGCGGCTGTTGTTGAAGTTGCTGTTTAGTTGACTGCGAAAATGCTTACACAGACACGAATTGATGCGCATAGGCACACAGACGCAATTGCTATGTAAATGTGCAATTATACACCCTTTACGTGAGTTCGAATACCGAGAGAGGTAAAATCGATCCAATTTTTTTTTTTTTCTTTTTTTTTTATTTTCTATAATTATTGTAAACATATGTACAGAGTATTCCAAAGTCGGGACACCCGACTTTAGCTTTTTTACTTGTTTATATTTTCAATTATTAAATTTTTACACATTTCACAATTTAATTCTCGATTTGCCAGCGCTTAGGTACTTGGTATGAGTATCGCAGAGGCGTCCACAATATTTTAATTATATTTTTCAGAAATTTCATTATTTAATTTCACAATACAATTATTATATTTTAAAGACTTTTCACAATTTAATTATGAATTTGCCAGCGCTTGGTACTTGGTATGAGAATCGCAGAGGAAGGCACCCGCAATATTTTAATTAGATTTTTCAGAAATAGCACAGTGTAATTCTCGATTTGCCAGCGGTTAGGTACTTGGTATGAGAATCTCAGACGAGGGCGGCCGCAATATTTTAATTTGATTTTTCAGAAATTGCACAGTGTAATTCTCGGTTGCCAGCGCTTAGGTACTTGGTATGAGAATCTCAGAGGAGGGCGGCCACAATATTTTAATTATATTTTTCAGAAATTTCATTATTTAATTTCACAATACAATTATTATATTTTAAAGACTATTCACAATTTAACTATGAATTTTCCAGCGCTTAGGTACTTGGAATGAGAATCGCAGAGGAGGGCGCCCGCAATATTATAATTTGATTTTTTCCATTATTTAATTTTACAATATAATGATTTCATTTTAATTCTCGATTTGCCAGCGCTTGGTACTTGGTATTAGAATCGGAAAGGAGGGAGCCCACAATATTTTAATTTAATTTTTCACACATTTCACAATTTAATTCTCGATTTGCCAGCGCTTAGGTACTTGGTATGAGAATCGCAGAGGATGGCGCCCACAATATTTTAATTTGATTTTTCAGAAATACCACAGTGTAATTTTCGATTTGCCAGCGGTTAGGTACTTGGTATGAGAATCTCAGAGGAGGGCGGCCGCAATATTTTAATTTGATTTTTCAGAAATTGCACAGTGTAATTCTCGGTTGCCAGCGCTTAGGTACTTGGTATGAAAATCGCAGAGGAGGGCGCCCACAATATTTTAATTATATTTTTCAGAAATTTCATTATTTAATTTCACAACACAATTCTTATATTTTAAAGACTTTTTACAATTAGGTACTTGGTATGAGAATCGCATAGAAGGGCGCCCACAATATTTAAATTTGATTTTTCAGAAATTTCTCTATTTAATTTCATAATAAAGTTAATTCAATTTTTACACATTTCACAATTTAATTCTCGATTTGCCAGCGCTTAGGTACTTGGTATGAGAATCGCAGAGGAAGGCGTCCACATTATTTTAATGTGATTTTTCAGAAATTTCTTAAATTAATTCTCGATGTGCCAGCGCTTAGGTACTTGGTATGAGAATCGTAGAGGAAGGCGTCCACTCTATTTTTATTTGATTTTTTAGAAATTTCACAATTTAGTTCTCGATTTGCCAGCGCTTAGGTACTTGGTATGAGAATCGCAGAGGAAGGCGTCCACTCTATTTTAATTTCATTTTTCACACATTTCGCCATTTAATTGTCGATTTGCCAGCGCTAAGGTACTTGGTATGAGAATCGCAGAGGCGTGCACAATATTTTAATTTCATATTTCAGAAATTTCACAAATTAATTCTCGATGTGCCAGCGGTTAGGTACTTGGTATGAGAATCGCAGAGGAAGGCGTACACATTATTTTAATTTGATTTTTCAGAAATTTCACAAATTAATTCTCGATGTGCCAGCGCTTAGGTACTTGGTATGATAATCGCAGAGGAAGGCGTCCACACTATTTTTATTTGATTTTTTAGAAATTTCACAATTTAGTTCTCGATTTGCCAGCGCTTAGGTACTTGGTATGAGAATCGCAGAGGAGGGCGTCCACAATATTTACATTTAGTTTTTCAGAAATTTCGCTATTTAATTTCACAATTCAATTATTATATTTTAAAGACTTTTTACAATTTAATTATGAATTTGCCAGCGCTTAGTTACTTGGAATGAGGATCGCAGAGGAGGGCGCACGCAATATTTTAATTTGATTTTTTCCATTATTTAATTTTACAATATAATGATTTCATTGTAATTCTCGATTTGCCAGCGCTTGGTACTTGGTATGAGAATCGCAGAGGAATGCGGCCGCAATATTTTAATTTGATTTTTCAGAAATTGCACAGTGTAATTCTCGATTTGCCAGCGCTTAGGTACTTGGTATGAGAATCGCAGAGGAGGGCGCCCACAATATTTTAATTTGATTTTTTCCATTATTTAATTTTACAATATAATGATTTCATTTTAATTCTCGATTTGCCAGCGCTTGGTACTTGGTATGAAAATCGCAGAGGAGGGCGTCCACAATATTTTAATTATATTTTTCAGAAATTTCATTATTTAATTTCACAATACAATTCTTATATTTTAAAGACTTTTTACAATTTAATTATGAATTTGCCAAGGTACTTGGAATGAGAATCGC
The DNA here is from genome assembly GCF_003285725.1 of Scaptodrosophila lebanonensis. NCBI lineage: Eukaryota > Metazoa > Arthropoda > Insecta > Diptera > Drosophilidae > Scaptodrosophila > Scaptodrosophila lebanonensis. The sequence goes on from NW_022060777.1 coordinate 70,560, forward strand.
AGAGGGCGCCCGCAATATTTTAATTTGATTTTTTCCATTATTTAACTTTACAATACAATGATTTCATTTTAATTCTCGATTTGCCAGCGCTTGGTACTTGGTATGAGAATCGGAAAGGAGGGAGCCCACAATATTTGAATTTAATTTTTCACACATTTCACAATTTAATTCTCGATTTGCCAGCGCTTAGGTACTTTGTATGAGAATCGCAGAGGAGGGCGTCCACAATATTTTAATTATATTTTTCAGAAATTTCATTATTTAATTTCACAATACAATTCTTATATTTTAAAGACTTTTTACAATTTAATTATGAATTTGCCAAGGTACTTGGAATGAGAATCTCAGAGGGCGCCCGCAATATTTTAATTTGATTTTTTCCATTATTTAATTTTACAATATAATGATTTCATTTTAATTCTCGATTTGCCAGCGCTTGGTACTTGGTATTAGAATCGGAAAGGAGGGAGCCCACAATATTTTAATTTAATTTTTCACACATTTCACAATTTAATTCTCGATTTGCCAGCGCTTAGGTACTTTGTATGAGAATCGCAGAGGAGGGCGTCCACAATATTTTAATTATATTTTTCAGAAATTTCATTATTTAATTTCACAATACAATTCTTATATTTTAAAGACTTTTTACAATTTAATTATGAATTTGCCAAGGTACTTGGAATGAGCATCGCAGAGGAGGGCGCCCACAATATTTTAATTTGATTTTTTCCATTATTTAATTTTACAATATAATGATTTCATTTTAATTCTCGATTTGCCAGCGCTTGGTACTTGGTATGAAAATCGCAGAGGAGGGCGTCCACAATATTTTAATTATATTTTTCAGAAATTTCATTATTTAATTTCACAATACAATTCTTATATTTTAAAGACTTTTTACAATTTAATTATGAATTTGCCAAGGTACTTGGAATGAGAATCGCAGAGGGCGCCCGCAATATTTTAATTTGATTTTTTCCATTATTTAATTTTACAATATAATGATTTCATTTTAATTCTCGATTTTCCAGCGCTTGGTACTTGGTATGAGAATCGGAAAGGAGGGAGCCCACAATATTTTAATTTAATTTTTCACACATTTCACAATTTAATTCTCGATTTGCCAGCGCTTAGGTACTTGGTATGAGAATCGCAGAGGATGGCGCCCACAATATTTTAATTTGATTTTTTCCATTATTTAACTTTACAATATAATGATTTCATTTTAATTCTCGATTTGCCAGCGCTTGGTATTTGGTATGAAAATCGAAGAGGAGGGCGTCCACATTATTTTAATTATATTTTTCAGAAATTTCATTATTTAATTTCACAATACAATTCTTATATTTTAAAGACTTTTTACAATTTAATTATGAATTTGCCAAGGTACTTGGAATGAGAATCGCAGAGGGCGCCCGCAATATTTTAATTTGATTTTTTCCATTATTTAATTTTACAATATAATGATTTCATTTTAATTCTCGATTTGCCAGCGCTTGGTACTTGGTATGAGAATCGCAAAGGAGGGAGCCCACAATATTTTAATTTAATTTTTCACACATTTCACAATTTAATTCTCGATTTGCCAGCGCTTAGGTACTTGGTATAAGAATCGCATAGGAGGGCGCCCACAATATTTAAATTTGATTTTTCAGAAATTTCTCTATTTAATTTCATAATAAAGTTAATTCAATTTTTACACATTTCACAATTTAATTCTCGATTTGCCAGCGCTTAGGTACTTGGTATGAGAATCGCAGAGGAAGGCGTCCACATTATTTTAATGTGATTTTTCAGAAATTTCTTAAATTAATTCTCGATGTGCCAGCGCTTAGGTACTTGGTATGAGAATCGTAGAGGAAGGCGTCCACTCTATTTTTATTTGATTTTTTAGAAATTTCACAATTTAATTCTCGATTTGCCAGCGCTTAGGTACTTGGTATGAGAATCGCAGAGGAAGGCGTCCACATTATTTTAATGTGATTTTTCAGAAATTTCTTAAATTAATTCTCGATGTGCCAGCGCTTAGGTACTTGGTATGAGAATCGTAGAGGAAGGCGTCCACTCTATTTTTATTTGATTTTTTAGAAATTTCACATTTTAATTCTCGATTTGCCAGCGCTTGGTACTTGGTATGAGAATCGGAAAGGAGGGAGCCCACAATATTTTAATTTAATTTTTCACACATTTCGCCATTTAATTATCGATTTGCCAGCGCTAAGGTACTTGGTATGAGAATCGCAGAGGCGTGCACAATATTTTAATTTCATATTTCAGAAATTTCACAAATTAATTCTCGATGTGCCAGCGGTTAGGTACTTGGTATGAGAATCGCAGAGGAAGGCGTCCACATTATTTTAATTTGATTTTTCAGAAATTTCACAAATTAATTCTCGATGTCCCAGCGCTTAGGTACTTGGTATGATAATCGCAGAGGAAGGCGTCCACACTATTTTTATTTGATTTTTTAGAAATTTCACAATTTATTTCTCGATTTGCCAGCGCTTAGGTACTTGGTATGAGAATCGCAGAGGAGGGCGTCCACAATATTTACATTTAGTTTTTCAGAAATTTCGCTATTTAATTTCACAATTCAATTATTATATTTTAAAGACTTTTCACAATTTAATTATGAATTTGCCAGCGCTTAGTTACTTGGAATGAGGATCGCAGAGGAGGGCGCACGCAATATTTTAATTTGATTTTTTCCATTATTTAATTTTACAATATAATGATTTCATTGTAATTCTCGATTTGCCAGCGCTTGGTACTTGGTATGAGAATCGCAGAGGAAGGCGGCCGCAATATTTTAATTTGATTTTTATAGCCTGTACCCAAAGGGTGAAAGGCTATACTAGTTTTGTGCGCATGTATGTAACACACAGAAGGAGGCGTGGCAGACCCCACAAAGTATATATATTCTTGATCAGGATGAGAAGCCGAGTCGATATAGCCTTGTCCGTCCGTCCGTCTGTCCGTCTGTCCGTCTGTCTGTCCGTCTGTCCGTATGAACGCAAGGATCTCAGAAAGTATAAGAGCTAGAATAACCAAACTTGGTTTCCATATTCTCCTAAGACCGAGAAAGTACGAGTTTGAGTTTTTTTTCGATGCACCCCCCCACTCCCCCGCAATTCGTGTTTTTTCTTATAACTTCCGTAATTCTCGGAATTTTGAAATCAATTTTGGTATGTACATCCAGTTAGTACTAATGTGTCCGTGTGCCAAATTTCATCATGATAGGTCAATTCTGAAGAAAGTTATAGCCATAAGTAAAATCGCTGCTCATGCGCTGCCTGCAGCTCTGTCGGCAGCGCTGCCCGCAGCTGTTGTTGTTGTTGCTGCTTTGGTTCAACTTTGTGCTGCATACATACACGCATATAAACACGCATAGGTACATGATGTAAATGTATGCTGTTAAAACTAAACATAAACATATATTCTAATTTAATTTAATTAATTAATTCATTTATTTTTTTTAATAATTTACTTTTTTTTAAAAATTTTTTTTTTAAATTTTTCTTTTTTGTGGAGAGTACAGGCTATTTTACTGTCGGGCTTGCTCGACTGTAGCATTCTATCTTGTTCAGAAATTGCACAGTGTAATTCTCGATTTGCCAGCGCTTAGGTACTTGGTATGAGAATCGCAGAGGAGGGCGCCCACAATATTTTAATTTGATTTTTTCCATTATTTAATTTTACAATATAATGATTTCATTTTAATTCTCGATTTGCCAGCGCTTGGTACTTGGTATGAAAATCGCAGAGGAGGACGTCCACAATATTTTAATTATATTTTTCAGAAATTTCATTATTTAATTTCACAATACAATTCTTATATTTTAAAGACTTTTTACAATTTAATTATGAATTTGCCAAGGTACTTGGAATGAGCATCGCAGAGGAGGGCGCCCGCAATATTTTAATTTGATTTTTTCCATTATTTAACTTTACAATATAATGATTTCATTTTAATTCTCGATTTGCCAGCGCTTGGTACTAGGTATGAGAATCGGAAAGGAGGGAGCCCACAATATTTTAATTTAATTTTTCACACATTTCACAATTTAATTCTCGATTTGCCAGCGCTTAGGTACTTTGTATGAGAATCGCAGAGGAGGGCGTCCACAATATTTTAATTATATTTTTTAGAAATTTCATTATTTCATTTCACAATACAATTCTTATATTTTAAAGACTTTTTACAATTTAATTATGAATTTGCCAAGGTACTTGGAATGAGAATCTCAGAGGAGGGCGCCCGCAATATTTTAATTTGATTTTTTCCATTATTTAATTTTAGAATATAATGATTTCATTTTAATTCTCGTTTTGCCAGAGCTTGGTACTTGGTATGAGAATTGCAGACCAGGTCGTCCACAAAACTTACATTTAGTTTTTCAGAAATTTCGCTATTTAATTTCATAATAAAGTTAATTCATTTTTCACACATTTCACAATTTAATTATGAATTTGCCAGCGCTTGGTACTTGGTATGAGAATCGCAGAGGAAGGCGTCCTCACTATTTTAATTTGATTTTTCAGAAATTTCACAATTTAATTCTAGATGTGCCAGCGCTTAGGTACTTGGTATGAGTATCGCAGAGGCGTCCACAATATTTTAATTATATTTTTCTGAAATTTCATTATTTAATTTCACAATACAATTATTATATTTTAAGGACTTTTCACAATTTAATTATGAATTTGCCACCGCTTAGGTACTTTGTATGAGAATCGCAGAGGAGGGCGTCCACAATATTTTAATTATATTTTTCAGAAATTTCATTATTTAATTTCACAATACAATTCTTATATTTTAAAGACTTTTTACAATTTAATTATGAATTTGCCAAGGTACTTGGAATGAGCATCGCAGAGGAGGGCGCCCACAATATTTTAATTTGATTTTTTCCATTATTTAATTTTACAATATAATGATTTCATTTTAATTCTCGATTTGCCAGCGCTTGGTACTTGGTATGAGAATCGCAGAGGAGGGCGCCCACAATATTTTAATTTGATTTTTTCCATTATTTAATTTTACAATATAATGATTTCATTTTAATTCTCGATTTGCCAGCGCTTGGTACTTGGTATGAAAATCGCAGAGGAGGACGTCCACAATATTTTAATTTGATTTTTTCCATTATTTAATTTTACAATATAATGATTTCATTTTAATTCTCGATTTGCCAGCGCTTGGTACTTGGTATGAGAATCGGAAAGGAGGGCGTCCACAATATTTTAATTATATTTTTCAGAAATTTCATTATTTAATTTCACAATACAATTCTTATATTTTAAAGACTTTTTACAATTTAAATATGAATTTGCCAAGGTACTTGGAATGAGAATCGCAGAGGGCGCCCGCAATATTTTAATTTGATTTTTTCCATTATTTAATTTTACAATATAATGATTTCATTTTAATTCTCGATTTGCCAGCGCTTGGTACTTGGTATGAGAATCGGAAAGGAGGGAGCCCACAATATTTTAATTTAATTTTTCACACATTTCACAATTTAATTCTCGATTTGCCAGCGCTTAGGTACTTGGTATGAGAATCGCAGAGGATGGCGCCCGCAATATTTTAATTTGATTTTTTCCATTATTTAACTTTACAATATAATGATTTCATTTTAATTCTCGATTTGCCAGCGCTTGGTATTTGGTATGAAAATCGAAGAGGAGGGCGTCCACATTATTTTAATTATATTTTTCAGAAATTTCATTATTTAATTTCACAATACAATTCTTATATTTTAAAGACTTTTTACAATTTAATTATGAATTTGCCAAGGTACTTGGAATGAGAATCGCAGAGGAGGGCGCCCGCAATATTTTAATTTGATTTTTTCCATTATTTAATTTTACAATATAATGATTTCATTTTAATTCTCGATTTGCCAGCGCTTGGTACTTGGTATGAGAATCGCAAAGGAGGGAGCCCACAATATTTTAATTTAATTTTTCACACATTTCACAATTTAATTCTCGATTTGCCAGCGCTTAGGTACTTGGTATGAGAATCGCATAGGAGGGCGCCCACAATATTTAAATTTGATTTTTCAGAAATTTCTCTATTTAATTTCATAATAAAGTTAATTCAATTTTTACACATTTCACAATTTAATTCTCGATTTGCCAGCGCTTAGGTACTTGGTATGAGAATCGCAGAGGAAGGCGTCCACATTATTTTAATGTGATTTTTCAGAAATTTCTTAAATTAATTCTCGATGTGCCAGCGCTTAGGTACTTGGTATGAGAATCGTAGAGGAAGGCGTCCACTCTATTTTTATTTGATTTTTTAGAAATTTCACAATTTAGTTCTCGATTTGCCAGCGCTTAGGTACTTGGTATGAGAATCGCAGAGGAAGGCGTCCTCTCTATTTTAATTTCATTTTTCACACATTTCGCCATTTAATTGTCGATTTGCCAGCGCTAAGGTACTTGGTATGAGAATCGCAGAGGCGTGCACAATATTTTAATTTCATATTTCAGAAATTTCACAAATTAATTCTCGATGTGCCAGCGCTTAGGTACTTGGTATGAGAATCGCAGAGGAAGGCGTCCACATTATTTTAATTTGATTTTTCAGAAATTTCACAAATTAATTCTCGATGTCCCAGCGCTTAGGTACTTGGTATGATAATCGCAGAGGAAGGCGTCCACACTATTTTTATTTGATTTTTTAGAAATTTCACAATTTAGTTCTCGATTTGCCAGCGCTTAGGTACTTGGTATGAGAATCGCAGAGGAGGGCGTCCACAATATTTACATTTAGTTTTTCAGAAATTTCGCTATTTAATTTCACAATTCAATTATTATATTTTAAAGACTTTTCACAATTTAATTATGAATTTGCCAGCGCTCAGGTACTTGGAATGAGAATCGCAGAGGAGGGCGCACGCAATATTTTAATTTGATTTTTTCCATTATTTAATTTTACAATATAATGATTTCATTGTAATTCTCGATTTGCCAGCGCTTGGTACTTGGTATGAGAATCGCAGAGGAGGGCGGCCGCAATATTTAAATTTGATTTTTCAGAAATTGCACAGTGTAATTCTCGATTTGCCAGCGCTTAGGTACTTGGTATGAGAATCGCAGAGGATGGCGCCCACAATATTTTAATTTGATTTTTTCCATTATTTAATTTTACAATATAATGATTTCATTTTAATTCTCGATTTGCCAGCGCTTGGTACTTGGTATGAAAATCGCAGAGGAGGGCGTCCACAATATTTTAATTATATTTTTCAGAAATTTTATTATTTAATTTCACAATACAATTCTTATATTTTAAAGACTTTTTACAATTTAATTATGAATTTGCCAAGGTACTTGGAATGAGAATAGCAGAGGGCGCCCGCAATATTTTAATTTGATTTTTTCCATTATTTAACTTTACAATATAATGATTTCATTTTAATTCTCGATTTGCCAGCGCTTGGTACTTGTTATGAGAATCGGAAAGGAGGGAGCCCACAATATTTTAATTTAATTTTTCACACATTTCATAATTTAATTCTCGATTTGCCAGCGCTGAGGTACTTTGTATGAGAATCGCAGAGGTGGGCGTCCACAATATTTTAATTATATTTTTTAGAAATTTTATTATTTAATTTCACAATACAATTCTTATATTTTAAAGACTTTTTACAATTTAATTATGAATTTGCCAAGGTACTTGGAATGAGAATAGCAGAGGGCGCCCGCAATATTTTAATTTGATTTTTTCCATTATTTAACTTTACAATATAATGATTTCATTTTAATTCTCGATTTGCCAGCGCTTGGTACTTGTTATGAGAATCGGAAAGGAGGGAGCCCACAATATTTTAATTTAATTTTTCACACATTTCACAATTTAATTCTCGATTTGCCAGCGCTTAGGTATTTTGTATGAAAATCGCAGAGGAGGGCGCACGCAATATTTTAATTTGATTTTTTCCATTATTTAATTTTACAATATAATGATTTCATTGTAATTCTCGATTTGCCAGCGCTTGGTACTTGGTATGAGAATCGCAGAGGAAGGCGGCCGCAATATTTTAATTTGATTTTTCAGAAATTGCACAGTGTAATTCTCGATTTGCCAGCGCTTAGGTACTTTGTATGAGAATCGCAGAGGAGGGCGTCCACAATATTTTAATTATATTTTTCTGAAATTTCATTATTTAATTTCACAATACAATTCTTATATTTTAAAGACTTTTTACAATTTAATTATGAATTTGCCAAGGTACTTGGAATGAGAATCGCAGAGGGCGCCCGCAATATTTTAATTTGATTTTTTCCATTATTTAATTTTACAATATAATGATTTCATTTTAATTCTCGATTTGCCAGCGCTTGGTACTTGGTATGAGAATCGGAAAGGAGGGAGCCCACAATATTTTAATTTAATTTTTCACACATTTCACAATTTAATTCTCGATTTGCCAGCGCTTAGGTACTTTGTATGAGAATCGCAGAGGAGGGCGTCCACAATATTTTAATTATATTTTTCAGAAATTTCATTATTTAATTTCACAATACAATTATTATATTTTAAAGACTTTTTACAATTTAATTATGAATTTGCCAAGGTACTTGGAATGAGAATCGCAGAGGGCGCCCGTAATATTTTAATTTGATTTTTTCCATTATTTAATTTTACAATATAATGATTTCATTTTAATTCTCGATTTGCCAGCGCTTGGTACTTGGTATGAGAATCGCAGAGGAAGGCACCCGCAATATTTTAATTAGATTTTTCAGAAATAGCACAGTGTAATTCTCGATTTGCCACCGGTTAGGTACTTGGTATGAGAATCTCAGAGGAGGGCGGCCGCAATATTTTAATTTGATTTTTCAGAAATTGCACAGTGTAATTCTCGGTTGCCAGCGCTTAGGTACTTGGTATGAGAATCGCAGAGGAGGGCGCCCGCAATATTTTATTTTGATTTTTTCCATTATTTAATTTTAGAATATAATGATTTCATTTTAATTCTCGTTTTGCCAGAGCTTGGTACTTGGTATGAGAATTGCAGACCAGGTCGTCCACAAAACTTACATTTAGTTTTTCAGAAATTTCGCTATTTAATTTCATAATAAAGTTTATTCATTTTTCACACATTTCACAATTTAATTATGAATTTGCCAGCGCTTGGTACTTGGTATGAGAATCGCAGAGGAAGGCGTCCTCAATATTTTAATTTGATTTTTCAGAAATTTCACAATTTAATTCTAGATGTGCCAGCGCTTAGGTACTTGGTATGAGTATCGCAGAGGCGTCCACAATATTTTAATTATATTTTTCTGAAATTTCATTATTTAATTTCACAATACAATTATTATATTTTAAGGACTTTTCACAATTTAATTATGAATTTGCCACCGCTTAGGTACTTGGTATGAGGATCGCAGAGGAGGGCGCCCACAATATTTTAATTTGATTTTTTCCATTATTTAATTTTACAATATAATGATTTCATTTTAAATCTCGATTTGCCAGCGCTTGGTACTTGGTATGAGAATCGCAGAGGAGGGCGGCCGCAATATTTTAATTTAATTTTTTACACATTTCACAATTTAATTCTCGATTTGCCAGCGCTTAGGTACTTGGTATGAGAATCGCAGAGGATGGCGCCCGCAATATTTTAATTATATTTTTCAGAAATTTCATTATTTAATTTCACAATACAATTATTATATTTTAAAGACTTTTCACAATTTAATTATGAATTTGCCAGCGCTTAGGTACTTGGTATGAGGATCGCAGAGGAGGGCGCACGCAATATTTTAATTTGATTTTTTCCATTATTTAATTTTATAATATAACCAGTTCATTTTAATTCTCGATTTGCCAGCGCTTGGTACTTGGTATGAGAATCGGAAAGGAGAGAGCCCACAATATTTTAATTTAATTTTTTACACATTTCACAATTTAATTCTCGATTTGCCAGCGCTTAGGTACATGGTATGAGTATCGCAGAGGCGTCCACAATATTTTAATTATATTTTTCTGAAATTTCATTATTTAATTTCACAATACAATTATTATATTTTAAAGACTTTTTACAATTTAATTATGAATTTGCCAAGGTACTTGGAATGAGAATCGCAGAGGGCGCCCGCAATATTTTAATTTGATTTTTTCCATTATTTAATTTTACAATATAATGATTTCATTTTAAATCTCGATTTGCCAGCGCTTGGTACTTGGTATGAGAATCGCAGAGGAAGGCACCCGCAATATTTTAATTAGATTTTCCAGAAATAGCACAGTGTAATTCTCGATTTGCCAGCGGTTAGGTACTTGGTATGAGAATCTCAGAGGAGGGCGGCCGCAATATTTTAATTTGATTTTTCAGAAATTGCACAGTGTAATTCTCGGTTGCCAGCGCTTAGGTACTTGGAATGAGAATCGCAGAGGGCGCCCGCAATATTTTAATTTGATTTTTTCCATTATTTAATTTTACAATATAATGATTTCATTTTAATTCTCAATTTGCCAGCGCTTAGGTACTTGGTATGAGTATCGCAGAGGCGTCCACAATATTTTAATTATATTTTTCTGAAATTTCATTATTTAATTTCACAATACAATTATTATATTTTAAAGACTTTTCACAATTTAATTATGAATTTGCCACCGCTTAGGTACTTGGTATGAGGATCGCAGAGGAGGGCGCCCACAATATTTTAATTTGATTTTTTCCATTATTTAATTTTACAATATAATGATTTCATTTTAAATCTCGATTTGCCAGCGCTTGGTACTTGGTATGAGAATCGCAGAGGAAGGCACCCGCAATATTTTAATTTGATTTTTCAGAAATTGCACAGTGTAATTCTCGATTTGCCAGCGCTTAGGTACTTTGTATGAGAATCGCAGAGGAGGGCGTCCACAATATTTTAATTTAATTTTTCACACATTTCACAATTTAATTCTCGATTTGCCAGCGCTTAGGTATTTTGTATGAAAATCGCAGAGGAGGGCGCACGCAATATTTTAATTTGATTTTTTCCATTATTTAATTTTACAATATAATGATTTCATTGTAATTCTCGATTTGCCAGCGCTTGGTACTTGGTATGAGAATCGCAGAGGAAGGCGGCCGCAATATTTTAATTTGATTTTTCAGAAATTGCACAGTGTAATTCTCGATTTGCCAGCGCTTAGGTACTTTGTATGAGAATCGCAGAGGAGGGCGTCCACAATATTTTAATTATATTTTTCAGAAATTTCATTATTTAATTTCACAATACAATTCTTATATTTTAAAGACTTTTTACAATTTAATTATGAATTTGCCAGCGCTTAGGTACTTGGAATGAGAATCGCAGAGGATCGCGCCCGCAATATTTTAATTTGATTTTTTCCATTATTTAATTTTACAATATAATGATTTCATTTTATTTCTCGATTTGCCAGCGCTTGGTATTTGGTATGAGAATTGCAGAGGAGGGCGTCCACAATATTTTAATTATATTTTTCAGAAATTTCATTATTTAATTTCACAATACAATTATTATATTTTAAATACTTTTCACAATTTAATTATGAATTTGCCAGCGCTTAGGTACTTGGAATGAGAATCGCAGAGGGCGCCCGCAATATTTTAATTTGATTTTTTCCATTATTTAATTTTACAATATAATGATTTCATTTTAAATCTCGATTTGCCAGCGCTTGGTACTTGGTATGAGAATCGCAGAGGAGGGCGGCCGCAATATTTTAATTTAATTTTTTACACATTTCACAATTTAATTCTCGATTTGCCAGCGCTTAGGTACTTGGTATGAGAATCGCAGAGGAGGGCGCCCGCAATATTTTATTTTGATTTTTTCCATTATTTAATTTTAGAATATAATGATTTCATTTTAATTCTCGTTTTGCCAGAGCTTGGTACTTGGTATGAGAATTGCAGACCAGGTCGTCCACAAAACTTACATTTAGTTTTTCAGAAATTTCGCTATTTAATTTCATAATAAAGTTTATTCATTTTTCACACATTTCACAATTTAATTATGAATTTGCCAGCGCTTGGTACTTGGTATGAGAATCGCAGAGGAGGGCGTCCACAATATTTTAATTATATTTTTCAGAAATTTCATTATTTAATTTCACAATACAATTCTTATATTTTAAAGACTTTTTACAATTTAATTATGAATTTGCCAGCGCTTAGGTACTTGGAATGAGAATCGCAGAGGATCGCGCCCGCAATATTTTAATTTGATTTTTTCCATTATTTAATTTTACAATATAATGATTTCATTTTATTTCTCGATTTGCCAGCGCTTGGTATTTGGTATGAGAATTGCAGAGGAGGGCGTCCACAATATTTTAATTATATTTTTCAGAAATTTCATTATTTAATTTCACAATACAATTCTTATATTTTAAAGACTTTTTACAATTTAATTATGAATTTGCCAGCGCTTAGGTACTTGGAATGAGAATCGCAGAGGATCGCGCCCGCAATATTTTAATTTGATTTTTTCCATTATTTAATTTTACAATATAATGATTTCATTTTATTTCTCGATTTGCCAGCGCTTGGTATTTGGTATGAGAATTGCAGAGGAGGGCGTCCACAATATTTTAATTATATTTTTCAGAAATTTCATTATTTAATTTCACAATACAATTATTATATTTTAAATACTTTTCACAATTTAATTATGAATTTGCCAGCGCTTAGGTACTTGGAATGAGAATCGCAGAGGGCGCCCGCAATATTTTAATTTGATTTTTTCCATTATTTAATTTTACAATATAATGATTTCATTTTAATTCTCGATTTGCCAGCGCTTGGTACTTTGTATGAGAATCGCAGAGGAGGGCGTCCACAATATTTTAATTATATTTTTCAGAAATTTCATTATTTAATTTCACAATACAATTATTATATTTTAAAGACTTTTTACAATTTAATTATGAATTTGCCAAGGTACTTGGAATGAGAATCGCAGAGGGCGCCCGTAATATTTTAATTTGATTTTTTCCATTATTTAATTTTACAATATAATGATTTCATTTTAATTCTCGATTTGCCAGCGCTTGGTACTTGGTATGAGAATCGCAGAGGAAGGCACCCGCAATATTTTAATTAGATTTTTCAGAAATAGCACAGTGTAATTCTCGATTTGCCACCGGTTAGGTACTTGGTATGAGAATCTCAGAGGAGGGCGGCCGCAATATTTTAATTTGATTTTTCAGAAATTGCACAGTGTAATTCTCGGTTGCCAGCGCTTAGGTACTTGGTATGAGAATCGCAGAGGAGGGCGCCCGCAATATTTTATTTTGATTTTTTCCATTATTTAATTTTAGAATATAATGATTTCATTTTAATTCTCGTTTTGCCAGAGCTTGGTACTTGGTATGAGAATTGCAGACCAGGTCGTCCACAAAACTTACATTTAGTTTTTCAGAAATTTCGCTATTTAATTTCATAATAAAGTTTATTCATTTTTCACACATTTCACAATTTAATTATGAATTTGCCAGCGCTTGGTACTTGGTATGAGAATCGCAGAGGAAGGCGTCCTCACTATTTTAATTTGATTTTTCAGAAATTTCACAATTTAATTCTAGATGTGCCAGCGCTTAGGTACTTGGTATGAGTATCGCAGAGGCGTCCACAATATTTTAATTATATTTTTCTGAAATTTCATTATTTAATTTCACAATACAATTATTATATTTTAAGGACTTTTCACAATTTAATTATGAATTTGCCACCGCTTAGGTACTTGGTATGAGGATCGCAGAGGAGGGCGCCCACAATATTTTAATTTGATTTTTTCCATTATTTAATTTTACAATATAATGATTTCATTTTAAATCTCGATTTGCCAGCGCTTGGTACTTGGTATGAGAATCGCAGAGGAGGGCGGCCGCAATATTTTAATTTAATTTTTTACACATTTCACAATTTAATTCTCGATTTGCCAGCGCTTAGGTACTTTGTATGAGAATCGCAGAGGATGGCGCCCGCAATATTTTAATTATATTTTTCAGAAATTTCATTATTTAATTTCACAATACAATTATTATATTTTAAAGACTTTTCACAATTTAATTATGAATTTGCCAGCGCTTAGGTACTTGGTATGAGGATCGCAGAGGAGGGCGCACGCAATATTTTAATTTGATTTTTTCCATTATTTAATTTTATAATATAACCAGTTCATTTTAATTCTCGATTTGCCAGCGCTTGGTACTTGGTATGAGAATCGGAAAGGAGAGAGCCCACAATATTTTAATTTAATTTTTTACACATTTCACAATTTAATTCTCGATTTGCCAGCGCTTAGGTACATGGTATGAGTATCGCAGAGGCGTCCACAATATTTTAATTATATTTTTCTGAAATTTCATTATTTAATTTCACAATACAATTATTATATTTTAAAGACTTTTTACAATTTAATTATGAATTTGCCAAGGTACTTGGAATGAGAATCGCAGAGGGCGCCCGCAATATTTTAATTTGATTTTTTCCATTATTTAATTTTACAATATAATGATTTCATTGTAATTCTCGATTTGCCAGCGCTTGGTACTTGGTATGAGAATCGCAGAGGAAGGCGGCCGCAATATTTTAATTTGATTTTTCAGAAATAGCACAGTGTAATTCTCGATTTGCCAGCGGTTAGGTACTTGGTATGAGAATCTCAGAGGAGGGCGGCCGCAATATTTTAATTTGATTTTTCAGAAATTGCACAGTGTAATTCTCGGTTGCCAGCGCTTAGGTACTTGGAATGAGAATCGCAGAGGGCGCCCGCAATATTTTAATTTGATTTTTTCCATTATTTAATTTTACAATATAATGATTTCATTTTAATTCTCAATTTGCCAGCGCTTAGGTACTTGGTATAATTTCACAATACAATTATTATATTTTAAAGACTTTTCACAATTTAATTATGAATTTGCCACCGCTTAGGTACTTGGTATGAGGATCGCAGAGGAGGGCGCACGCAATATTTTAATTTGATTTTTTCCATTATTTAATTTTACAATATAATGATTTCATTTTAATTCTCGATTTGCCAGCGCTTGGTACTTGGTATGAGAATCGGAAAGGAGGGAGCCCACAATATTTGAATTTAATTTTTCACACATTTCACAATTTAATTCTCGATTTGCCAGCGCTTAGGTACTTTGTATGAGAATCGCAGAGGAGGGCGTCGACAATATTTTAATTATATTTTTCAGAAATTTCATTATTTAATTTCACAATACAATTCTTATATTTGAAAGACTTTTTACAATTTAATTATGAATTTGCCAGCGCTTGGTACTTGGTATGAGAATCGCAGAGGAGGGCGTCCACAATATTTTAATTATATTTTTCAGAAATTTCATTATTTAATTTCACAATACAATTATTATATTTTAAAGACTTTTCACAATTTAATTATGAATTTGCCAGCGCTTGGTACTTGGAATGAGAATCGCAGAGGAGGGCGCCCGCAATATTTTAATTTGATTTTTTCCATTATTTCACTTTACAATATAACCAGTTCATTTTAATTCTCTATTGCCAACGCTCAGGTACTTGGTATGACAATCGCAAAGGAGGGAGCCCACAATATTTTAATTTAATTTTTCACACATTTCACAATTTAATTCTCGATTTGCCAGCGCTTAGGTACTTGGTATGAGAATCGCACAGGATGGCGCCCGCAATATTTTAATTTGATTTTTTCCATTATTTAATTTTACAATATAATGATTTCATTTTAATTCTCGATTTGCCAGCGCTTGGTACTTGGTATGAGAATCGGAAAGGAGGGAGCCCACAATATTTTAATTTAATTTTTCACACATTTCACAATTTAATTCTCGATTTGCCAGCGCTAAGGTACTTGGTATGAGAATCGCAGAGGATGGCGCCCGCAATATTTTAATTTGATTTTTTTCATTATTTAATTTTACAATATAACCAGTTCATTTTAA
This sequence comes from Scaptodrosophila lebanonensis, assembly GCF_003285725.1. NCBI lineage: Eukaryota > Metazoa > Arthropoda > Insecta > Diptera > Drosophilidae > Scaptodrosophila > Scaptodrosophila lebanonensis. Next base: position 86,518 of record NW_022060777.1, read on the forward strand.
TTCTCTATTTGCCAACGCTCAGGTACTTGGTATGAGAATCGCAAAGGAGGGAGCCCACAATATTTTAATTTAATTTTTCATACATTTCACAATTTAATTCTCGATTTGCCAGCGCTTAGGTACTTGGTATGAGAATCGCACAGGAGGGCGCCCACAATATTTAAATTTGATTTTTCAGAAATTGCGCTATTTAATTTCATAATAAAGTTAATTCAATTTTTACACATTTCACAATTTAATTATCGATTTGCCAGCGCTTAGGTACTTGGTATGAGTATCGCAGAGGCGTCCACAATATTTTAATTATATTTTTCTGAAATTTCATTATTTAATTTCACAATACAATTATTATATTTTAAAGACTTTTCACAATTTAATTATGAATTTGTCAGCGCTTAGGTACTTGGAATGAGAATCGCAGAGGAGCGCGCCCGCAATATTATAATTTGATTTTTTCCATTATTTAATTTTACAATATAATGATTTCATTTTAATTCTCGATTTGCCAGCGCTTAGGTACTTGGTATGAGAATCGGAAAGGAGGGAGCCCACAATATTTTAATTTAATTTTTTACACATTTCACAATTTAATTCTCGATTTGCTAGCGCTTAGGTACTTGGTATGAGTATCGCAGAGGCGTCCACAATATTTTAATTATATTTTTCTGAAATTTCATTATTTAATTTCACAATACAATTATTATATTTGAAAGACTTTTCACAATTTAATTATGAATTTGCCTCCGCTTAGGTACTTGGCATGAGAATCGCAGAGGACGGCGGCCGCAATATTTTAATTTGATTTTTTCCATTATTTAATTTTACAATATAACCAGTTCTTTTTAAATCTCTATTTGCCAACGCTCAGGTACTTGGTATGAGAATCGCAAAGGAGGGAGCCCACAATATTTTAATTTAATTTTTCACACATTTCCCAATTTAATTCTCGATTTGCCAGCGCTAAGGTACTTGGAATGAGAATCGCAGAGGATGGCGCCCGCAATATTTTAATTTGATTTTTTCCATTATTTAATTTTACAATATAACCAGTTCATTTTAATTCTCTATTTGCCAACGCTCAGGTACTTGGTATGAGAATCGCAAAGGAGGGAGCCCACAATATTTTAATTTAATTTTTCACACATTTCACAATTTAATTCTCGATTTGCCAGCGCTAAGGTACTTGGTATGAGAATCGCAGAGGTTGGCGCCCGCAATATTTTATTTTGATTTTTTCCATTATTTAATTTTGCAATATAACCAGTTCATTTTAATTCTCTATTTGCCAACGCTCAGGTACTTGGTATGAGAATCGCAAAGGAGGGAGCCCACAATATTTTAATTTAATTTTTCACACATTTCACAATTTAATTCTCGATTTGCCAGCGCTTAGGTACTTGGTATGAGAATCGCACAGGAGGGCGCCCACAATATTTAAATTTGATTTTTCAGAAATTGCGCTATTTAATTTCATAATAAAGTTAATTCAATTTTTACACATTTCACCATTTAATTATCGATTTGCCAGCGCTTAGGTATTTGGTATGAGTATCGCAGAGGCGTCCACAATATTTTAATTATATTTTTCTGAAATTTCATTATTTAATTTCACAATACAATTATTATATTTTAAAGACTTTTCACAATTTAATTATGAATTTGCCACCGCTTAGGTACTTGGTATGAAAATCGCAGAGGCAGGTGCCCGCAATATTTTAATTAGATTTTTCAGAAATAGCACAGTGTAATTCTCGATTTGCCAGCGCTTAGGTACTTGGTATGAGAATCTCAGATGAGGGCGGCCGCAATATTTTAATTTGATTTTTCAGAAATTGCACAGTGTAATTCCGGTTGCCAGCGCTTAGGTACTTGGTATGAGAATCGCAGAGGAGGGAGCCCACAATATTTTAATTTAATTTTTTACACATTTCACAATTTAATTCCCGATTTGCCAGCGCTTAGGTACTTGGTATGAGTATCGCAGAGGCGTCCACAATATTTTAATTATATTTTTCTGAAATTTCATTATTTAATTTCACAATACAATTATTATATTTTAAAGACTTTTCACAATTTAATTATTAATTTGCCACCGCTTAGGTACTTGGTATGAGAATCGCAGAGGACGGCGGCCGCAATATTTTAATTTGATTTTTCAGAAATTGCACAGTGTAATTCTCGGTTGCCAGCGCTTAGGTACTTGGTATGAGAATCGCAGAGGAGGGCGCCCGCAATATTTTAATTTGATTTTTCCATTATTTAATTTTAGAATATAATGATTTCATTTTAATTCTCGTTTTGTCAGAGCTTGGTACTTGGTATGAGAATTGCAGAGCAGGTCGTCCACAATACTTACATTTAGTTTTTCAGAAATTTCGCTATTTAATTTCATAATAAAGTTAATTCATTTTTCACACATTTCACAATTTAATTATGAATTTGCCAGCGCTTGGTACTTGGTATGAGAATCGCAGAGGAAGGCGTCCACACTATTTTAATTTGATTTTTCAGAAATTTCACAATTTAATTCTCGATGTGCCAGCGCTTAGGTACTTGGTATGAGAATCGCAGAGGAGGGCGTCCACAATATTTACATTTAGTTTTTCAGAAATTTCGCTATTTAATTTCATAATAAAGTTAATTCATTTTTCACACATTTCACAATTTAATTATGAATTTGCCAGCGCTTAGGTACTTGGTATGAGAATTGCAGAGGAGGGCATCCACAATATTTTAATTATATTTTTCAGAAATTTCATTATTTAATTTCACAATACAGTTATTATATTTTAAAGACTTTTCACAATTTAATTATGAATTTGCCAGCGCTTAGGTACTTGGAATGAGAATCGCAGAGGAGGGGGCCCGCAATATTATAATTTGATTTTTTCCATTATTTAATTTTACAATATAATGATTTCATTTTAATTCTCGATTTGCCAGCGCTTGGTACTTGGTATGAGAATCGGAAAGGAGGGAGCCCACAATATTTTAATTTAATTTTTTACACATTTCACAATTTAATTCTCGATTTGCCAGCGCTTAGGTACTTGGTATGAGTATCGCAGAGGCGTCCACAATATTTTAATTATATTTTTCAGAAATTTCATTATTTAATTTCACAATACAATTATTATATTTTAAAGAATTTTCACAATTTAATTATTAATTTGCCACCGCTTAGGTACTTGGCCGCAATATTTTAATTTGATTTTTCAGAAATTGCACAGTGTAATTCTCGGTTGCCAGCGCTTAGGTACTTGGTATGAGAATCGCAGAGGAGGGCGCCCGCAATATTTTAATTTGATTTTTTCCATTATTTAATTTTAGAATATAATGATTTCATTTTAATTCTCGTTTTGCCAGAGCTTGGTACTTGGTATGAGAATTGCAGACCAGGTCGTCCACAATACTTACATTTAGTTTTTCAGAAATTTCGCTATTTAATTTCATAATAAAGTTATTTCATTTTTCACACATTTCACAATTTAATTATGAATTTGCCAGCGCTTGGTACTTGGTATGAGAATCGCAGAGGAAGGCGTCCACACTATTTTAGTTTGATTTTTCAGAAATTTTACAATTTAATTCTCGATATGCCAGCGCTTAGGTACTTGATATGAGAATCGCAGAGGAGGGCGTCCACAATATTTACATTTAGTTTTCAGAAATTTCGCTATTTCATTTCATAATAAAGTTAATTCATTTTTCTCACATTTCACAATTTAATTATGAATTTGCCAGCGCTTAGGTACTTGGTATGAGAATCGCAGAGGAGGGCGTCCACAATATTTTAATTATATTTTTCAGAAATTTCACAATTTAATCACAATACAATTATTATATTTTAAAGAATTTTCACAATTTAATTATGAATTTGCCACCGCTTAGGTACTTTGTATGAGAATCGCAGAGGAAGGCGCCCACAATATTTTAATTTGATTTTTCAGAAATTTCACAATTTAATTCTCGATGTGCCAGCGCTAAGGTACTTGGTATGAGAATCGCAGAGGCATGCACAATATTTTAATTTCATATTTCAGAAATTTCACAAATTAATTCTCGATGTGACAGCGCTTAGGTACTTAGTATGAGAATCGCAGAGGAAGGCGTCCACATTATTTTAATTTGATTTTTCAGAAATTTCACAAATTAATTCTCGATGTGCCAGCGCTTAGGTACTTGGTATGAGAATCGCAGTGGAAGGCGTCCACACTATTTTAATTTGATTTTTCACACATTTCACAATTTAGTTCTCGATTTGCCAGCGCTTAGGTACTTGGTATGAGAATCGTAGAGGTAGGCGTCCACAATAATTTAATTTGATTTTTCAGAAATTTCACAATTTAATTCTCGATGTGCCAGCGCTTAGGTACTTGATATGAGAATCGCAGAGGAGGGCGTCCACAATATTTACATTTAGTTTTCAGAAATTTCGCTATTTCATTTCATAATAAAGTTAATTCATTTTTCTCACATTTCACAATTTAATTATGAATTTGCCAGCGCTTAGGTACTTGGTATGAGAATCGCAGAGGAGGGCGTCCACAATATTTTAATTATATTTTTCAGAAATTTCATTATTTAGGTACTTAGGTACTTAGTATGAGAATCGCAGAGGAAGGCGTCCACATTATTTTAATTTGATTTTTCAGAAATTTCACAAATTAATTCTCGATGTGCCAGCGCTTAGGTACTTGGTATGAGAATCGCAGTGGAAGGCGTCCACACTATTTTAATTTGATTTTTCACACATTTCACAATTTAGTTCTCGATTTGCCAGCGCTTAGGTACTTGGTATGAGAATCGTAGAGGAAGGCGTCCACAATAATTTAATTTGATTTTTCAGAAATTTCACAATTTAATTCTCGATGTGCCAGCGCTTAGGTACTTGATATGAGAATCGCAGAGGAGGGCGTCCACAATATTTACATTTAGTTTTCAGAAATTTCGCTATTTCATTTCATAATAAAGTTAATTCATTTTTCTCACATTTCACAATTTAATTATGAATTTGCCAGCGCTTAGGTACTTGGTATGAGAATCGCAGAGGAGGGCGTCCACAATATTTTAATTATATTTTTCAGAAATTTCACAATTTAATCACAATACAATTATTATATTTTAAAGAATTTTCACAATTTAATTATGAATTTGCCAGCGCTTAGGTACTTGGTATGAGAATCGCAGAGGAAGGCGTCCACAATATTTTAATTATATTTTTCAGAAATTTCATTATTTAATTTCACAATACAATTATTATATTTTAAAGAATTTTCACAATTTAATTATGAATTTGCCACCGCTTAGGTACTTTGTATGAGAATCGCAGAGGAAGGCGCCCACATTATTTTAATTTGATTTTTCAGAAATTTCACAAATTAATTCTCGATGTGCCAGCGCTTAGGTACTTGGTATGAGAATCGCAGTGGAAGGCGTCCACACTATTTTAATTTGATTTTTTAGAAATTTCACAATTTAGTTCTCGATTTGCCAGCGCTTAGGTACTTGGTATGAGAATCGTAGAGGAAGGCGTCCACAATAATTTTATTTAATTTTTCAGAAATTGCACAATTTAATCACAATACAATTATTATATTTTAAAGAATTTTCACAATTTAATTATGAATTTGCCAGCGCTTAGGTACTTGGTATGAGAATCGCAGAGGAAGGCGTCCACAATATTTTAATTATATTTTTCAGAAATTTCATTATTTAATTTCACAATACAATTATTATATTTTAAAGAATTTTCACAATTTAATTATGAATTTGCCAGCGCTTAGGTACTTGGTATGAGAATCGCAGAGGAAGGCGTCCACAATATTTTAATTATATTTTTCAGAAATTTCATTATTTAATTTCACAATACAATTATTATATTTTAAAGAATTTTCACAATTTAATTATGAATTTGCCACCGCTTAGGTACTTTGTATGAGAATCGCAGAGGAAGGCGCCCACATTATTTTAATTTGATTTTTCAGAAATTTCACAAATTAATTCTCGATGTGCCAGCGCTTAGGTACTTGGTATGAGAATCGCAGTGGAAGGCGTCCACACTATTTTAATTTGATTTTTTAGAAATTTCACAATTTAGTTCTCGATTTGCCAGCGCTTAGGTACTTGGTATGAGAATCGTAGAGGAAGGCGTCCACAATAATTTTATTTAATTTTTCAGAAATTGCACAATTTAATCACAATACAATTATTATATTTTAAAGAATTTTCACAATTTAATTATGAATTTGCCAGCGCTTAGGTACTTGATATGAGAATCGCAGAGGAGGGCGTCCACAATATTTACATTTAGTTTTCAGAAATTTCGCTATTTCATTTCATAATAAAGTTAATTCATTTTTCTCACATTTCACAATTTAATTATGAATTTGCCACCGCTTAGGTACTTGGTATGAGAATCGCAGAGGAGGGCGTCCACAATATTTTAATTATATTTTTCAGAAATTTCACAATTTAATCACAATACAATTATTATATTTTAAAGAATTTTCACAATTTAATTATGAATTTGCCAGCGCTTGGTACTTGGTATGAGAATCGCAGAGGAAGGCGTCCACACTATTTTAGTTTGATTTTTCAGAAATTTTACAATTTAATTCTCGATGTGCCAGCGCTTAGGTACTTGATATGAGAATCGCAGAGGAGGGCGTCCACAATATTTACATTTAGTTTTCAGAAATTTCGCTATTTCATTTCATAATAAAGTTAATTCATTTTTCTCACATTTCACAATTTAATTATGAATTTGCCAGCGCTTAGGTACTTGGTATGAGAATCGCAGAGGAGGGCGTCCACAATATTTTAATTATATTTTTCAGAAATTTCACAATTTAATCACAATACAATTATTATATTTTAAAGAATTTTCACAATTTAATTATGAATTTGCCACCGCTTAGGTACTTTGTATGAGAATCGCAGAGGAAGGCGCCCACAATATTTTAATTTGATTTTTCAGAAATTTCACAATTTAATTCTCGATGTGCCAGCGCTTAGGTACTTGATATGAGAATCGCAGAGGAGGGCGTCCACAATATTTACATTTAGTTTTCAGAAATTTCGCTATTTCATTTCATAATAAAGTTAATTCATTTTTCTCACATTTCACAATTTAATTATGAATTTGCCAGCGCTTAGGTACTTGGTATGAGAATCGCAGAGGAGGGCGTCCACAATATTTTAATTATATTTTTCAGAAATTTCACAATTTAATCACAATACAATTATTATATTTTAAAGAATTTTCACAATTTAATTATGAATTTGCCAGCGCTTAGGTACTTGGTATGAGAATCGCAGAGGAAGGCGTCCACAATATTTTAATTATATTTTTCAGAAATTTCATTATTTAATTTCACAATACAATTATTATATTTTAAAGAATTTTCACAATTTAATTATGAATTTGCCACCGCTTAGGTACTTTGTATGAGAATCGCAGAGGAAGGCGCCCACATTATTTTAATTTGATTTTTCAGAAATTTCACAAATTAATTCTCGATGTGCCAGCGCTTAGGTACTTGGTATGAGAATCGCAGTGGAAGGCGTCCACACTATTTTAATTTGATTTTTTAGAAATTTCACAATTTAGTTCTCGATTTGCCAGCGCTTAGGTACTTGGTATGAGAATCGTAGAGGAAGGCGTCCACAATAATTTTATTTAATTTTTCAGAAATTGCACAGTTTAATTATCGATTTGCCAGCGCTTAGGTACTTGGTATGAGAATCGTAGAGGAAGGCGTCCGCAATATTTTTATTATATTTTTCAGAAATTTCATTATTTAATTTCACAATACAATTATTATATTTTAAAGACTTTTCACAATTTAATTATGAATTTGCCACCGCTTAGGTACTTGGTATGAGGATCGCAGAGGAGCAATATTTTAATTTGATTTTTTCCATTATTTAATTTTACAATATAATGATTTCATTTTAATTCTCGATTTGCCAGCGCTTGGTACTTGGTATGAGAATCGCAGAGGACGGCGGCCGCAATATTTTAATTTGATTTTTCAGAAATTGCACAGTGTAATTCTCGGTTGCCAGCGCTTAGGTACTTGGTATGAGAATCGCAGAGGATGGCGCCCGCAATATTTTAATTTGATTTTTTCCATTATTTAATTTTACAATATAATGATTTCATTTTAATTATCGATTTGCCAACGCTCAGGTACTTGGTATGAGAATCGCAAAGGAGGCAGCCCACAATATTTTAATTTAATTTTTCACACATTTCACAATTTAATTCTCGATTTGCCAGCGCTAAGGTACTTGGTATGAGAATCGCAGAGGAGGGCGGCCGCAATATTTAAATTTGATTTTTCAGAAATTGCACAGTGTAATTCTCGGTTGCCAGCGCTTAGGTACTTGGTATGAGAATCGCAGAGGATGGCGCCCGCAATATTTTAATTTGATTTTTTCCATTATTTAATTTTACAATATAACCAGTTCATTTTAATTCTCTATTTGCCAACGCTCAGGTACTTGGTATGAGAATCGCAAAGGAGGGAGCCCACAATATTTAAATTTGATTTTTCAGAAATTGCACAGTGTAATTCTCGACTTGCCAGCGCTTAGGTACTTGGTATGAGAATCGCAGAGGAGGGCGTCCACAATATTTTAATTATATTTTTCAGAAATTTCATTACTTAACTTCACAATACAATTATTATATTTTAAAGACTTTTCACAATTTAATTATGAATTTGCCACCGCTTAGGTACTTGGTATGAGGATCGCAGAGGAGAGCGCACGCAATATTTTAATTTGATTTTTTCCATTATTTAATTTTACAATGTAATGATTTCATTTTTCACACATTTCACAATTTAATTCTCGATTTGCCAGCGCTTGGTACTTGGTATGAGAATCGCAGAGGATGACGCCCGCAATATTTTAATTTGATTTTTTTCATTTAATTTTACAATATAATGATTTCATTTTAATTCACTATTTGCCAGCGCTTGGTACTTGGTATGAGAATCGCAGAGGAGGGCGCCCACAATATTTTAATTTGATTTTTCAGAAATTTCGCAATTTAATTCTCCATTTGCCAGCGCTTAGGTACTTGGTATGAGAATCGCAGAGGAGGGCGCCCACAATATTTAAATTTAATTTTTCAGAAATTTCGCTATTTAATTTCATAATAAAGTTAATTCAATTTTTACTCATTTAACAATTTAATTCTCGATTTGCCAGCGCTTAGGTACTTGGTATGAGAATCGCAGAGGAGGGCGTCCACAATATTTTAATCATATTTTTCAGAAATTTCATTACTTAACTTCACAATACAATTATTATATTTTAAAGACTTTTCACAATTTAATTATGAATTTGCCAAGGTACTTGGAATGAGAATCGCAGAGGGCACCCGCAATATTTTAATTTGATTTTTTCCAGTATTTAATTTTACAATATAATGATTTCATTTTAATTCTCGATTTGCCAGCGCTTAGGTACTTGGTCTGAGAATCGCAGAGGCATGCACAATATTTTAATTTCATATTTCAGAAATTTCACAAATTAATTCTCGATGTGACAGCGCTTAGGTACTTAGTATGAGAATCGCAGAGGAAGGCGTCCACATTATTTTAATTTGATTTTTCAGAAATTTCACAAATTAATTCTCGATGTGCCAGCGCTTAGGTACTTGGTATGAGAATCGCAGTGGAAGGCGTCCACACTATTTTAATTTGATTTTTTAGAAATTTCACAATTTAGTTCTCGATTTGCCAGCGCTTAGGTACTTGGTATGAGAATCGTAGAGGTAGGCGTCCACAATAATTTTATTTAATTTTTCAGAAATTGCACAGTTTAATTGTCGATTTGCCAGCGCTTAGGTACTTGGTATGAGAATCGTAGAGGAAGGCGTCCGCAATATTTTAATTATATTTTTCAGAAATTTCACAATTTAGTTCTCGATTTGGCAGCGCTTAGGTACTTGGTATGAGAATCGTAGAGGAAGGCGTCCACAATAATTTTATTTAATTTTTCAGAAATTGCACAGTTTAATTATCGATTTGCCAGCGCTTCGGTACTTGGTATGAGAATCGTAGAGGAAGGCGTCCGCAATATTTTAATTATATTTTTCAGAAATTTCATTATTTAATTTCACAATACAATTATTATATTTTAAAGACTTTTTACAATTTAATTATGAATTTGCCACCGCTTAGGTACTTGGTATGAGGATCGCAGAGGAGGGCGCACGCAATATTTTAATTTGATTTTTTCCATTATTTAATTTTACAATATAATGATTTCATTTTAATTCTCGATTTGCCAGCGCTTGGTACTTGGTATGAGAATCGCAGAGGAGGGCGGCCGCAATATTTAAATTTGATTTTTCAGAAATTGCACAGTGTAATTCTCGACTTGCCAGCGCTTAGGTACTTGGTATGAGAATCGCAGAGGAGGGCGTCCACAATATTTTAATTATATTTTTCAGAAATTTCATTATTTAATTTCACAATACAATTATTATATTTCAAAGACTTTTCACAATTTAATTATGAATTTGCCACCGCTTAGGTACTTGGTATGAGAATCGCAGAGGACGGCGGCCGCAATATTTTAATTTGATTTTTCAGAAATTGCACAGTGTAATTCTCGGTTGCCAGCGCTTAGGTACTTGGTATGAGAATCGCAGAGGAGGGCGCCCACAATATTTTAATTATATTTTTCAGAAATTTCACAATTTAATCACAATACAATTAATATATTTTAAAGAATTTTCACAATTTAATTATGAATTTGCCACCGCTTAGGTACTTGGTCTGAGAATCGCAGAGGCATGCACAATATTTTAATTTCATATTTCAGAAATTTCACAAATTAATTCTCGATGTGACAGCGCTTAGGTACTTAGTATGAGAATCGCAGAGGAAGGCGTCCACATTATTTTAATTTGATTTTTCAGAAATTTCACAAATTAATTCTCGATGTGCCAGCGCTTAGGTACTTGGTATGAGAATCGCAGTGGAAGGCGTCCACACTATTTTAATTTGATCTTTTAGAAATTTCACAATTTAGTTCTCGATTTGCCAGCGCTTAGGTACTTGGTATGAGAATCGTAGAGGTAGGCGTCCACAATAATTTTATTTAATTTTTCAGAAATTGCACAGTTTAATTGTCGATTTGCCAGCGCTTAGGTACTTGGTATGAGAATCGTAGAGTAAGGCGTCCGCAATATTTTAATTATATTTTTCAGAAATTTCACAATTTAGTTCTCGATTTGCCAGCGCTTAGGTACTTGGTCTGAGAATCGCAGAGGCATGCACAATATTTTAATTTCATATTTCAGAAATTTCACAAATTAATTCTCGATGTGACAGCGCTTAGGTACTTAGTATGAGAATCGCAGAGGAAGGCGTCCACATTATTTTAATTTGATTTTTCAGAAATTTCACAAATTAATTCTCGATGTGCCAGCGCTTAGGTACTTGGTATGAGAATCGCAGTGGAAGGCGTCCACACTATTTTAATTTGATTTTTTAGAAATTTCACAATTTAGTTCTCGATTTGCCAGCGCTTAGGTACTTGGTATGAGAATCGTAGAGGAAGGCGTCCACAATAATTTTATTTAATTTTTCAGAAATTGCACAGTTTAATTATCGATTTGCCAGCGCTTAGGTACTTGGTATGAGAATCGTAGAGGAAGGCGTCCGCAATATTTTAATTATATTTTTCAGAAATTTCACAATTTAGTTCTCGATTTGGCAGCGCTTAGGTACTTGGTATGAGAATCGTAGAGGAAGGCGTCCACAATAATTTTATTTAATTTTTCAGAAATTGCACAGTTTAATTATCGATTTGCCAGCGCTTATGTACTTGGTATGAGAATCGTAGAGGAAGGCGTACGCAATATTTTAATTATATTTTTCAGAAATTTCATTATTTAATTTCACAATACAATTATTATATTTTAAAGACTTTTCACAATTTAATTATGAATTTGCCACCGCTTAGGTACTTGGTATGAGGATCGCAGAGGAGAGCGCACGCAATATTTTAATTTGATTTTTTCCATTATTTAATTTTACAATATAATGATTTCATTTTTCACACATTTCACAATTTAATTCTCGATTTGCCAGCGGTTGGTACTTGGTATGAGAATCGCAGAGGATGACGCCCGCAATATTTTAATTTGATTTTTTTCATTTAATTTTACAATATAATGATTTCATTTTAATTCACTATTTGCCAGCGCTTGGTACTTGGCATGAGAATCGCAGAGGAGGGCGCCCACAATATTTTAATTTGATTTTTCAGAAATTTCGCAATTTAATTCTCCATTTGCCAGCGCTTAGGTACTTGGTATGAGAATCGCAGAGGAGGGCGCCCACAATATTTAAATTTAATTTTTCAGAAATTTCGCTATTTAATTTCATAATAAAGTTAATTCAATTTTTACACATTTAACAATTTAATTCTCGATTTGCCAGCGCTTAGGCACTTGGTATGAGAATCGCAGAGGAGGGCGTCCACAATATTTTAATTATATTTTTCAGAAATTTCATTACTTAACTTCACAATACAATTATTATATTTTAAAGACTTTTCACAATTTAATTATGAATTTGCCAAGGTACTTGGAATGAGAATCGCAGAGGGCACCCGCAATATTTTAATTTGATTTTTTCCATTATTTAATTTTACAATATAATGATTTCATTTTAATTCTCGATTTGCCAGCGCTTAGCTACTTGGTATGAGAATCTCAGAGGAGGGCGTCCACAATATTTTAATTATATTTTTCTGAAATTTCATTATTTAATTTCACAATACAATTATTATATTTTAAAGACTATTCACAATTTAGTTATGAATTTGCCAGCGCTTAGGTACTTGGAATGAAAATCGCAGAGGAGGGCGTCCACAATATTTTAATTATATTTTTCAGAAATTTCATTATTTAATTTCTCAATACAATTCTTATATTTTAAAGACTTTTAACAATTTAATTATGAATTTGCCAAGGTACTTGGAATGAGAATCGCAGAGGGCGCCCGCAATATTTTAATTTGATTTTTTCCATTATTTTATTTTACAATATAATGATTTCATTTTAATTGCGCTTATGTACTTGGTATGAGAATCGCAGAGGAGGGCGCCCACAATATTTTATTTTCATTTTTCAGAAATTTCACAATTCAATTCTCGATTTACCAGCGCTTAGGTACTTGGTATGAGAATCGCAGAGGAAGGCGCCCGCAATATTTTATTTAGATTTTTCAGAAATTTCACAATTCCACAATATTTATACTCTGTACATGAAATGTACAAGAGTATATTAGGTTTGCGCGAGCTGAAAAATGTAACAGGCAGAAGGAGGCGTGGCAGACCCCACAATGTATATATATTCTTGATCAGCATGACGAGACGAGTCGATCTAGCCCTGTCTGTCTGTCTGTCCGTCCGTCCGTATGATCACCTAGATCTCAAAGACTATAAGAGCTAGAGATACCAAATTTTGCACAAAGATGCGTTGTGTGTGTACGCTATACGAGTTTGTTTTATTTTTTTTTGATTTTCCCCCCCACTCCCCCCCTATGGGTGTTTTCTCGATTTTCCATTCGTATAATCGCCTATATCTCGGAGACTATAAGACCTAGGAACACCAAATTTTAGCCCAAGATGCCTTGTGTCAATACGCAGAAAATGTTTATTTTGGAATTTCCCTCCCTCCCCCCTCTCCCACACAATTGCGATTTTCTCTAACTCTAATTTCGAACTAAAATTTTGGAAATACCCCCAGTTAGTTATTATGTGTCCGTATGCCGAGATTCACTATGATAGACCGATTTAACAAGAAGTTATATTCATAAATATTTTTGCTGTTGCAGCGCTGCTCAACCGCTGCCCAAGCGCTGCCCAAGCGCTGCCCGCGGCTGTTGTTGATGTTGCTGTTTAGTTGACTGCGAAAATGCTTACACAGACACAAATAGACGCGCATAAACATACATACACTCACACAGACGCAATTGCTATGTAAATGTGCAATTATATATTATTTAGATTTTTCAGAATTAGCACAATGTAATTTCTGAAAAATCAAATTAAAATATTGCGGCCGCCCTCCTCTGAGATTCTCATACCAAGTTCCTAAGCGCTGGCAAATCGAGAATTAAATTGTGAAATGTGTGAAAAATTAAATTAAAATATTGCGGGCTCCCTCCTTTGCGATTCTCATACCAAGTACCTGAGCGTTGGCAAATAGAGAATTAAAATGAAATCATTATATTGTAAAATTAAATAATAAAAAAAATCAAATTTAAATATTGCGGGCGCCCACCTCTGCGATTCTCATACCAAGTACCTAAGCGGTGACAAATTCATAATTAAATTGTGAAAAGTCTTTAAAATATAATAATTGTATTGTGAAATTAAATAATGAAATATCTGAAAAATATAATTAAAATATTGTGGACGCCCTCCTCTGCGATTCTCATACCAAGTACCTAAGCGCTGGCAAATCGAGAATTAAATTGTGAAATGTGTGAAAAATTAAATTAAAATATTGTGGACGCCTTCCTCTGCGATTCCCATACCAAGTACCTAAGCGCTCGCAAATCGACAATTAAATTGTGAAATGTGTGAAAAATTAAATTAAAATATTGTGGACGCCTTCCTCTGCGATTCTCATACCAAGTACCTAAGCGCTGGCAAATCTAGAATTAAATTGTGAAATTTCTCAAAAATGAAATTAAAATATTGTGGGCGCCCTCCTCTGCGATTCTCATTCCAAGTACCTAAGCGCTGGCAAATTCATAATTGAATTGTGAAATGTGTAAAAAATATAATAATTGTATTGTGAAATTAAATATTGAAATTTCTGAAAAATATAATTAAAATATTGTGGACGCCTAAGCGCTGGCAAATCGAGAATTAAATTGTGAAATGTGTGAAAAATTAAATTAAAATATTGTGGACGCCTTTCTCTGCGATTCTCATACCAAGTGCCTAAGCGCAGGCAAATCGAGAATTAAATTGTGAAATTTCTGAAAAATGAAATTAAAATATTGTGGACGCCTCTGCGATTCTCATACCAAGTACCAAGCGCAATTAAAATGAAATCATTATATTGTAAAATAAAATAATGGAAAAAATCAAATTAAAATATTGCGGGCGCCCTCCTCTGCGATTCTCATTCCAAGTACCTAAGCGCTGGCAAATTCATAATTGAATTGTGAAATGTGTAAAAAATATAATAATTGTATTGTGAAATTAAATATTGAAATTTCTGAAAAATATAATTAAAATATTGTGGACGCCTAAGCGCTGGCAAATCGAGAATTACACTGTGCAATTTCTGCAAAATCAAATTAAAATATTGCGGTCGCCCTCCTCTGAGATTCTCATACCAAGTACCTATGCGTTGGCAAATCGAGAATTACACTGTGCTATTTCTGAAAAATCTAAATAAAATATTGTGGACGCCTTTCTCTGCGATTCTCATACCAAGTACCTAAGCGCTGGCAAATCGACAATTAAATTTTGAAATGTGTGAATAATGAAATTAAAATACTGTGGGGGCCCTCCTCTGCGATTCTCATTCCAAGTACCTAGCAAATCGAGAATTAAATTGTGAAATTTCTGAAAAATCAAATTAAAATAGTGTGGACACCTTCCTCTGCGATTCTCATACCAAGTACCTAAGCTCTGGCAAATCGAGAATTAAATTGTGAAATGTGTTAAAAATGAATTAACTTTATTATGAAATTAAATAGCGAAATTTCTAAAAAATTAAAATGAAGTATTGTGGACGCCCTCCTCTGCGATTCTCATACCAAGTACCTAAGCGCTGGCAAATCAAGAATTAAATTGTGAAATGTGTGAAAAATTAAATTAAAATATTGTGGACGCCTTTCTCTGCGATTCTCATACCAAGTGCCTAAGCGCAGGCAAATCGAGAATTAAATTGTGAAATTTCTGAAAAATGAAATTAAAATATTGTGGACGCCTCTGCGATTCTCATACCAAGTACCAAGCGCAATTAAAATGAAATCATTATATTGTAAAATAAAATAATGGAAAAAATCAAATTAAAACATTGCGGGCGCCCTCCTCTGCGATTCTCATTCCAAGTACCTAAGCGCTGGCAAATTCATAATTGAATTGTGAAATGTGTAAAAAATATAATAATTGTATTGTGAAATTAAATATTGAAATTTCTGAAAAATATAATTAAAATATTGTGGACGCCTAAGCGCTGGCAAATCGAGAATTACACTGTGCAATTTCTGCAAAATCAAATTAAAATATTGCGGGCGCCCTCCTCTGAGATTCTCATACCAAGTACCTATGCGTTGGCAAATCGAGAATTACACTGTGCTATTTCTGAAAAATCTAAATAAAATATTGTGGACGCCTTTCTCTGCGATTTTCATACCAAGTACCTAAGCGCTGGCAAATCGACAATTAAATTGTGAAATGTGTGAAAAATTAAATTAAAATACTGCGGGCGCCCTCCCCTGCGATTCTCATTCCAAGTACCTTGGCAAATTCAAAATTAAATTGTGATAAGTCTTTAAAATATAATAATTGTATTGTGAAATTTAATAATGAAATTTCTGAAAAATATAATTAAAATATTTTGGACGCCCTCCTCTGCGATACTCATACCAAGTACCTAAGCGCTGGCAAATCGAGAATTAAATTGTGAAATGTGTAAAAATTGAATTAACTTTATTATGAAATTAAATAGCGAAATTTCTGAAAAATTAAATTGAAATATTGTGGGCGCCCTCCTCCGCGATTCTCATACCAAGTACCTAAGCGATGACAAATTCATAATTAAATTGTGAAAAGTCTTTAAAATATAATGATTGTATTGTGAAGTTAAGTAATGAAATTTCTGAAAAATATAATTAAAATATTGTGGACGCCTTCCTTTGCGATTCTCATACCATGTACCTAAGCGCTGGCAAATCGAGAATTAAAATGAAATCATTATATTGTAAAATTAAATAATAAAAAAAATCAAATTTAAATATTGCGGGCGCCCACCTCTGCGATTCTCATACCAAGTACCTAAGCGCTGGCAAATCGAGAATTACACTGTGCTATTTCTGAAAAATGTAATTAAGATATTGCGGGCGCCTTCCTCCGCGATTCTCATACCAAGTACTTAAGCGGTGGCAAATTCATAATTAAATTGTGAAAAGTCTTTAAAATATAATAATTGTATTGTGAAATTAAATAATGAAATTTCTGAAAAATATAATTAAAATATTGTGGACGCCCTCCTCTGCGATTCTCATACCAAGTACCTAAGCGCTGGCAAATCGAGAATTAAATTGTGAAATGTGTGAAAAATGAAATCATTATATTGTAAAATTAAATAATAGTGAATTAAAATGAAAGCACTATATTGTAAAATTAAATAATAAAAAAAATCAAATTAAAATATTGCGCGCGCCCTCCTCTGCGATTCTCATACCAAGTACCTAAGCGGTGGCAAATTCATAAATAAATTAAATTGTGAAAAGTCTTTAAAATATAATAATTGTATTGTGAGAATTACACTGTGCTATTTCTGAAAAATCTAAATAAAATATTGCGGGCGTCTTCCTCTGCGATTCTCATACCAAGTACCAAGCGCTGGCAAATCGATAATTAAAATGAAATCATTATATTGTAAAATTAAATAATGGAAAAAATCAAATTAAAATATTGCGGGCGCCCTCCTCTGCGATTCTCATTCCAAGTACCTTGGCAAATTCAAAATTAAATTGTGATAAGTCTTTAAAATATAATAATTGTATTGTGAAATTAAATAATGAAATTTCTGAAAAATATAATTAAAATATTGTGGACGCACTCCTCTGCGTTTCTCATTCAGGATTACACTGTGCTAATTCTGAAAAATCTAATTAAAATATTGCGGGCGCCTTCCTCTGCGATTCTCATACCAAGTACCTAAGCGCTGGCAAATCGAGAATTAAATTGTGAAATGTGTGAAAAATCAAATTAAAATAGTGTGGACACCTTCCTCTGCGATTCTCATACCAAGTACATAAGCGCTGGTAAATCGAGAATGAAATTGTGAAATTTCTGAAAATTCAAATTAAAATATTGTGGGCGCCCTCCTCCGCGATTCTCATACCAAGTACCTAAGCGATGACAAATTCATAATTAAATTGTGAAAAGTCTTTAAAATATAATGATTGTATTGTGAAGTTAAGTAATGAAATTTCTGAAAAATATAATTAAAATATTTTGGACGCCCTCCTCTGCGATACTCATACCAAGTACCTAAGCGCTGGCAAATCGAGAATTAAATTGTGAAATGTGTAAAAATTGAATTAACTTTATTATGATATTAAATAGCGAAATTTCTGAAAAATTAAATTGAAATTTTGTGGGCGCCCTCCTCTGCGAAACTCATACCAAGTACCTAAGCGCTGGCAAATCGAGAATTAACTTGTGAAATGTGTAAAAATTGAATTAACTTTATTATGAAATTAAATAGCGAAATTTCTGAAAAATTAAATTTAAACATTGTGGGCGCCCTCCTCCGCGATTCTCATACCAAGTACCTAAGCGATGACAAATTCATAATTAAATTGTGAAAAGTCTTTAAAATATAATAATTGTATTGTGAAATTAAATATTGAAATTTCTAAAAAATATAATTAAAATATTGTGGACGCCCTCCTCTTCGATTTTCATACCAAGTACCTAAGCGCTGGCAAATCGATTATTAAAATGAAATCATTATATTGTAAAATTAAATAATGGAAAAAATCAAATTAAAATATTGCGTGCGCCCTCCTCTGCGATTCTCATTCCAAGTACCTTGGCAAATTCATAATTAAATTGTGAAAAGTCTTTAAAATATAATGATTGTATTGTGAAGTTAAGTAATGAAATTTCTGAAAAATATAATTAAAATATTGTGGGCGCCCTCCTCTGCGATTCTCATACCAAGTACCAAGCGCTGGCAAATCGATAATTAAAATGAAATCATTATATTGTAAAATTAAATAATGGAAAAAATCAAATTAAAATATCACGTGCGCCCTCCTCTGCGATCCTCATACCAAGTACCTAAGCGGTGGCAAATTCATAATTAAATTGTGAAATGTCTTTAAAATATAATAATTGTATTGTGAAATTAAATATTGAAATTTCTGAAAAATATAATTAAAATATTTTGGACGCCCTCCTCTGCGATACTCATACCAAGTACCTAAGCGCTGGCAAATCGAGAATTAAATTGTGAAATGTGTAAAAATTGAATTAACTTTATTATGAAATTAAATAGCGAAATTTCTGAAAAATTAAATTGAAATATTGTGGGCGCCCTCCTCTGCGATACTCATACCAAGTACCTAAGCGCTGGCAAATCGAGAATTAAATTGTGAAATTTCTGAAAATTCAAATTAAAATATTGTGGGCGCCCTCCTCTGCGATTCTCATACCAAGTACTTAGCGCTGGCAAATAGTGAATTAAAATGAAATCATTATATTGTAAAATTAAATAATGAAAAAAATCAAATTAAAATATTGCGGGCGCCATCCTCTGCGATTCTCATACCAAGTACCTAAGCGCTGGCAAATCGAGAATTAAATTGTGAAATGTGTGAAAAATGAAATCAATTTATTGTAAAATTAAATAATAGTGAATTAAAATGAAATCATTATATTGTAAAATTAAATAATACAAAAAATCAAATTAAAATATTGCGCGCGCCCTCCTCTGCGATTCTTATACCAAGTACCTAAGCTCTGGCAAATCGAGATTTACACTGTGCAATTTCTGAAAAATCAAATTAAAATATTGGCGCCGCCCTCTTCTGCGATTCTCATACCAAGTACCAAGCGCTGGCAAATCGAGAATTAAAATGAAATCATTATATTGTAAAATTAAATAATGGAAAAAATCAAATTAAATTATTGCGTGCGCCCCCCTCTGCGATCCTCATACCAAGTACCAAAGCGCTGGCAAATTCATAATTAAATTGTGAAAAGTCTTTCAAATATAATAATTGTATTGTGAAATTAAATAATGAAATTTCTGAAAAATATAATTAAAATATTGTGGACGCCCTCCTCTGCGATTGTTATACCATGTACCTAAGCGCTGGCAAATCGAGAATTAAATTGTGAAATATGTAAAAATTGAATTAACTTTATTATGAAATTAAATAGCGAAATTTCTGAAAAATTAAATTTAAATATTGTTGGCGCCCTCCTCTGCGAGTCTCATACCAAGTACCTAAGCGCTGGCAAATCGATAAATACACTGTGCTAATTGTATTGTGAAATTAAATAATGAAATTTCTGAAAAATATAATTAAAATATTGTGGACGCCCTCCTCTGCGATTCTTATACCATGTACCTAAGCACTGGCATATCGAGAATTAAATTGTGAAATATGTAAAAATTGAATTAACTTTATTATGAAATTAAATAGCGAAATTTCTGAAAAATTAAATTTTAATATGTGGGCGCCCTCCTCCGCGATTCTCATACCAAGTACCTAAGCGATGACAAATTCATAATTAAATTGTGAAAAGTCCTTAAAATATAATAATTGTATTGTGAAATTAAATATTGAAATTTCTAAAAAATATAATTAAAATATTGTGGACGCCCTCCTCTTCGATTTTCATACCAAGTACCTAAGCGCTGGCAAATCGAGAATTAAAATGAAATCATTATATTGTAAAATTAAATAATGGAAAAAATCAAATTAAAATATTGCGGGCGCCCTCCTCTGCGATTCTCATTCCAAGTACCTTGGCAAATTCATAATTAAATTGTGAAAAGTCTTTAAAATATAATGATTGTATTGTGAAGTTAAGTAATGAAATTTCTGAAAAATATAATTAAAATATTGTGGGCGCCCTCCTCTGCGATTCTCATACCAAGTACCAAGCGCTGGCAAATCGATAATTAAAATGAAATCATTATATTGTAAAATTAAATAATGGAAAAAATCAAATTAAAATATTGCGGGCGCCCTCCTCTGCGATTCTCATTCCAAGTACCTTGGCAAATTCATAATTAAATTGTGAAAAGTCTTTAAAATATAATGATTGTATTGTGAAGTTAAGTAATGAAATTTCTGAAAAATATAATTAAAATATTGTGGGCGCCCTCCTCTGCGATTCTCATACCAAGTACCTAAGCGCTGGCAAATCGATAAATACACTGTGCTAATTGTATTGTGAAATTAAATAATGAAATTTCTGAAAAATATAATTAAAATATTGTGGACGCCCTCCTCTGCGATTCTTATACCATGTACCTAAGCACTGGCAAATCGAGAATTAAATTGTGAAATATGTAAAAATTGAATTAACTTTATTATGAAATTAAATAGCGAAATTTCTGAAAAATTAAATTTTAATATGTGGGCGCCCTCCTCTGCGATCCTCATGCCAAGTACCTAAGCGGTGGCAAATTCATAATTAAATTGTGAAATGTCTTTAAAATATAATAATTGTATTGTGAAATTAAATATTGAAATTTCTGAAAAATATAATTAAAATATTGTGGACGCCTTCCTCTGCGATTCTCATACCAAGTACCTAAGCGTTGGTAAATCGAGAATTAAATTGTGAAATGTGTGAAAAATTAAATTAAAATATTTTGTGGGCCCTCTTCTACGATTCTCATTCCAAGTACCTTAGCGCTGGCAAATCGAGAATTAAATTGTGATATATGTGAAAAATGAAATTAAAATATTGTGGGCGTCCTCCTCTGCGATTCTCATTCCAAGTACCTAAGCGCTGGCAAATTCATAATTAAATTGTGAAAAGTCTTTAAAATATAATAATTGTATTGTGAAATTAAATATTGAAATTTCTAAAAAATATAATTAAAATATTGTGGACGCCCTCCTCTACGATTCTCATACCAAGTACCTAAGCGCTGGCAAATCGAGAATTACACTGTGCAATTTCTGAAAAATCATTATATTTTTAAAAGAGAAAAATATTCAAATCATACTTTTATTTTACATATGTATGTATATTTTACATTTTTATTTTCATAATATATTGAACCTTTTCAGGACCACAACATATTTTTTTAAGAGAAAAATATCCAACTCACACATTTATTTTACATTTATATTTTCATAATATATTTAACCTTTTCAGGACCACAACATATTTTTTTAAAAGAGAAAAATATTCAACTCACACATTTATTTTACATATGTATGTATATTTTACATTTATATTTTCATAATATATTGAACCTTTTCAGGACCACAACATATTTTTTTTAAGAGAAAAATATTCAACTCACACTTTTATTTTACATTTATATTTTCAAAATATATTGAACCTTTTCAGGACCACAACATATTTTTTTAAGAGAAAAATATTCAACTCATACTTTTATTTTACATATGTATGTAGGATGTGGGAAATAAGGCGGTAGTAGAATACCCTTTTAGCAACCCTGGTCTAACATGGCATCGGCGAGTATCGATAGGCTTAAGAATCGAACAGAAGAGGAGAATAAGGCATTCGCTGGAGTGGAGTGGCTGAAGTCAGTTGTTTGAGAGTTGCGAGTCAGAGTGTAGACAGTGAGTGTTGTTGCCAAGGCCAGTTTAAAGTATTGTTCGCGGAAGTGCTGCGCATTTCTAAAAAGACTAAAAGACATCCCAAATAAACTAATTTGTATTTCAAACCTACAAATAATTGGGGGCTCGTCCGGGATTTGTCTAAAGTATAAAAAGAAGTGATGTGAAGCACGAAAATTCTGTGTTAAAGGTGTACAGCCGCGTTCAAGGCCAAAAATTTGTTCATTCTATCGCCATATACGTGGAAGCGACAAACGGCAACAACGACTCTACATCGATGAATGCGAGAGGCCTAACGGTAAAAACAAACAGTAAAGTGGCTGGCGACAAGGCAGAAGTACAGCTGAACTATACGAATACTCACGTACTCGTATATGAGATGCTGCAACAGTGAAGAGTGCGTCGAGGGAGTCGCAGTTGAAGGGCGCAGAGACGTAACAACGCAAAGTGTGTGTGCGTGTGTGCGTTGATCTGCAGGCTGCGACATCGAAAACGACGGCAGCGAGGGAGTCGAAGTTGAAGGGCGTAGAAACGTAACAACGCAAAGTGTGTGTGCGTGTGTACGTTGATCTGCAGGCTGCGACAGCGAAAACGACGGCAGCGAGGGAGTCGCAGTTGAAGGGCGCAGAAACGTAACAACGCAAAGTGTGTGTGCGTGTATACGTTTATCTGCAAGCTGTGACATACATACTTGGTTACGTTAGCAATAAGCATCGTAAAGAAGTATAGCGCAACAAAATATCGCTGTGTAGCAAGTTAACGGCCGCCAAGCAGTTTGCAAGCAGCGCAGCGTGGGAAGTGCGACGCGGGACGCAGGCAGTGAGAAACTGCATATAAACAACAGCAAGCAGTAGAAGCAGTTTGAAACAGTGGAGAGCAGCAGTACAAGCGGTAGGCAAATCCAAATACCAGAGAACGCGGTATTGGTGAGTGTATGTGCAGGCGCCTAACAATTTAAAAAAAAAAAATAAAACTTAAAATTTTGTCAATTCCTTTAATGAGAGGTGAAGCCTCCATTAATTTTGTAAACTAACATAATTTAAGAAAATATTTTGTTGTACAAAGCAGTAGTACTTGCACAAACAATAATGGATTCGAAAACAATTATGTCATTGAAAGTAGAAGAGCTGCGGCAGCATTTAAAAGAGCTCAAACTTAGTACAGTGGGCAGAAATAGTGTGTTGCAGGTTAGATTGTTGGACCACTATGATTTGGAGGAGGTTGATTTAGATGTAGAGGAAGACAAATCAGAACAGGCAAGCGTGTATGAAGATGTACATAGCATTTCACGTTTTACATTGCGCGACGTGCAGGATAGCATTACAGCTTTTTCTGGCACAAGTCAGCCAAACGTAGAACAGTGGATTGCAGAATTTGAAGATGTAGCCATAACCGTGCGATGGGATGACCTCCAAAAGTTTATTTACGCCAAACAGCTATTGATTGGGGCAGCAAAATTGTTTACAAGAGGATTGACTGGAGTCCGCAGTTGGACACAATTGAAGGCAAATCTTAAATCTGAATTTGGCCAGAAATTGAGCTCAGCTGAGGTACACAGTTTGCTAAGGAAAAGACGAAAACTACCGAAAGAGACTTTGACCGAATATTTATACAGCCTGATTGAGATGGGGAAACAAATTCAACTCGATGATGAAAGCTTGATCTCTTACTTTGCCGATGGTGTGCCAGACACAAAATCCAACAAGGCAAGTCTTTATCGTTGCAAAACTATAAAAGATTTAAAAGAGGAAATCAAGCTCTACGATAAGATCGAGGGTGGAAACAAAGAAATTGTAATGAAAAAAGGACAGGGACAAAATACTAAGAGATGCTTTAAATGCAATAAAGAAGGTCATCAGGCAAGGGAATGCAAGGAACCATCAACATGCTATAATTGCAACAAGCCGGGCCACATCGCCAAAAATTGTTAAAAAAAAGTAAAAAAAAAAAGAGCAAGTTGCGTTTGCCGGATTAAAATCAGTGGGAAAAGACTTAACCTATAAACAGTTTGTCATCAAGGACATGCCGTTTTTAGCGATGGTCGATACTGGCTGCGATTTGTGTCTTATGAGAGAAGATTTAGTGGGAAGATTGGAAGGAGTGAATTTGGTGAAGGACAGTAAACAATTACGAGGCATAGGCAAGGGCGAATTAACTACTATAGGGTATTTCACAACTGATGTAGAGATCGAGGATTTATGTTTTGGTGTTACCTTTAATGTGGTTAAAGGGAACGTTTTGAACTACATTGCCATAATCGGGAAAGATGTTCTAAAGTCTTTTGACATAACATTCAGCGCAGAAGGGGTCAAGTTTAAAGGTAGAAATAAAGAATCTGCAAACGTGTTTAGTGGAATGTGTGTTGAGGAAATGTCACAGGAACGATTGGCATCAGACAGGGTCGATTTAAGTCACCTGAAGGAGGAACAGAAGCTTGTAGTAGAGGGGTTGATAAACAATTACTCTCCCCAAAAGGTCATTAAGTCACTAGTTAAAATGAAGATAGTTCTAGAAGATGACTTTCCAGTTTTTCACCACCCTCGCAGGACTTCGTATTTAAACAGAATGATTATTGAAAAACAAGTTCAGCAATGGTTAGATGAGGGAATCGTAGTACCAAGCTCTTCAGAATATGCTGCTCCAGTTGTGCTAGTGTCGAAAAAAGATGGGTCGAAGAGGTTCTGCTGCGACTATAGGAAGTTAAACTTAAAAATGAAAAAAGACAATTTTCCAATGGCGCTCATTGATGACGTGTTAGATCGCTTACAGGGTTCGAAAGTGTTTACCACACTAGATCTTACAAACGGATTTTTCCACGTACCCATAGAAAACGAATCCAGAAAATTTACAGCTTTTGTAACCCACAATGGCCAGTACGAGTTCACACACGTACCCTTTGGTATTACAAATTCACCAGCTGTATTCTGTCGATATATTAGCGCTGTACTTAGAGACCTGTTGCAAGCGAAGAAAATAATTATTTACATGGACGACATAATTATTCCATCAAGGGACGAGAATGAGGGTATAGAAATGCTAAAAGAGTTTTTGCAAGTCGCAGGTAGGGCCGGTTTACGTATAAAATGGGAAAAAGGACAGTATCTCAGAAAGAAAATTCAATTTTTGGGGTATGTTATTGAAAACGCAACCATTTCGCCAACACGGGACAAAATTGATGCGGTAGTAAATTTCCCAGTACCTAAAAGCAAAAATGCTCTTCAACGATTTTTGGGTCTTACGTCATATTTACGACGCTTCATTAAAAGCTATGCACTAGAGGCCAAGCCGCTAACATACATGCTTCGTAGAGACAATCCAAAAGGGAATAATATAAAAATTGAGTTAGATCAAAAGGGCCTCGTTGCTTTTGAATTCTTAAAGCATTTGCTTGTTTCAGCTCCACTATTAAAGTTATATAACCCGAGCGCAGTAACAGAAGTGCATACAGATGCAAGTAAGCATGGGTTTGGGGCTGTTTTGATGTAGATGGACTCAGAAGATCAACTCTTCCACCCGATAGAATTTATGAGCAAGAAAACAAATCCGTGTGAAGAAAAGTACAGTTCTTACGAATTGGAAATCTTGGCAGTTATAACAGCAATCAAAAAGTGGCGAATATACCTATTAGGCATAAAATTCAAAATTGTGACGGACTGCAATGCTTTTGCGATGACAGTTAAAAAAGACGATGTACCAGTGCGAGTTGCTAGATGGGCTATGTTTCTGCAAGAATTTGACTACCAAGTTGAACATAGATCGGGAAGCCAAATGAAGCACGTTGATGCATTAAGCAGATTGTCTTGTCTAATAATTAAAGAGTCAGTAAAGTATAGGTTGCGGGAAACACAAGAGGCAGACAATTGGATAAAGGCAGTCAAAAAAGTTTTGGAAAGCTCTAACAGCTATGAAGATTATTTTGTTTGAAACGGGATATTATACAAGGACCTTAACAAAGAGCTGCTGGTTGTCCCTGAGACCATGCAGGATGAAATTATAACTATTGCTCACCGCGAGGGCCATTTTGGCACAAAGAAGACTGTCGACTTGCTGAGTAAACAATATATTTTTTATAATATGCAAGAAAAAGTAGGCAAAGTGGTCCGTAGTTGTGTTGAATGTCTTATATCAAATGCAAAACGAGGCAAAAAAGAAGGACTTTTAGTACCTATTGACAAGGCCCAAGATCCATTGGGAACATATCATATAGATCACGTCGGTCCTCTCACGAGTACGAAAAAGAAATATATGCATATTTTAACAGTGGTAGACGCCTTTTCGAAATTTGTTTGGCTTTACCCCACTAAATCGACGGGAACAGATAAGCTCCAAAAACAGGCGTATATTTTTGGTAACCCGAAAAGAGTAGTTACTGATAGAGGCACAGCGTTTACATCAAATGTATTTAAACAATATTGTGAGAATGAGGACATCCAACTCCTACACATTACAACAGGTATGCCAAGGGGTAACGGACAGGTAGAACGCATTCATAGAATTGTCATTCCAATGTTGACCAAAATGTGTCAGCGCAATCCCTCGAATTGGTACTGTCATGTTGATCGCGTTCAACAAATTATAAACAGCACACCTCCACGAAGCACGAAATTCACTCCTTTTAAAATTCTTACAGGACTCGACATGAAAACTAAAAACAAAGACATAAGGGAAATTCTAGAAGAAGTGGACATGGACATTTTTAATGAAGAGCGAGAATTAGTAAGGATT
Organism: Scaptodrosophila lebanonensis; assembly: GCF_003285725.1. Lineage (NCBI taxonomy): Eukaryota > Metazoa > Arthropoda > Insecta > Diptera > Drosophilidae > Scaptodrosophila > Scaptodrosophila lebanonensis. Next base: position 113,814 of record NW_022060777.1, read on the forward strand.
AAAGCACAGGAGAACATTGAGAAGATACAACAAGAGAATAGAAAGGGATTTAACGAAAAAAGGAAAGTCGAAGAAACTTATAAAGTAGGGGAACTGGTAGCGATTAAAAGAACACAATATGGCACAGGCATGAAGTTAAGACCAAAGTTTCTTGGACCGTGTAAGATAACGAAGATAATGAAACATGGGCGCTATGAAGTTCAAAAAGTTGGCAATCAGGAGGGACCAAACTTAACAACAACAGCAGAGTTTGTAAAAAAATGGTGTTCGTTCGGGACGAACGAATTGTCAGGAAGGCCGAATGTAGGATGTGGGGAATAAGGCGGGAGTAGAATACCCTTTTAGCAACCCTGGTCTAACATGGCATCGGCGAGTATCGATAGGCTTAAGAATCGAACAGAAGAGGAGAATAAGACATTCGCTGGAGTGGAGTGGCTGAAGTCAGTTGTTTGAGAGTTGCGAGTCAGAGTGTAGACAGTGAGTGTTGTTGCCAAGGCCAGTTTAAAGTATTGTTCGCGGAAGTGCTGCGCATTTCTTTTATATTAACTATTCATTTAACTTTTAAAACTTATGTATACTAAAAGACATCCCAAATAAACTAATTTGTATTTCAAACCTACATGTATGTATATTTTACATTTATATTTTCATAATATATTGAACCTTTTCAAGATCACAACATATTTTTTTTAATAAAAAATATTCAACTCGTACTTTAATTTTACATACGCATATTTAAAAAAACAAAGCTGTACAATCCCATTCCATCCATTTATATTTTCATAATTTAGGAGTAAAATATGGCAAACGTTGGCAGTGTTAAAAATTCGAGTATAAATACTTGCACTCAAGTAATTATTATACGTATTGACCAAATTCAAAAGGGATAAAAAATACTTTCGAATTAAAAATATATAATACGCATTATATACATACAAGTAGTATATTCTACGGTTCATGACATGCTGCCCGACCAAATGCTAAGCCTTCATATTTATACTTTATTCAAATTCACGTTGTATGATGATGAATTAAAATCTCTTCTGAATTAAATTGGTCGTCCTGAAAAGGACGGTTGGTTTTATATACAGTATTGTTTTTATTTATTAAAGGTTGCCGCCAATTTAAGCCTTCTTTTCGGTCTTTTTAGGTAAAAGCACCGCCTGGATGTTAGGTAGAACACCACCCTGAGCAATGGTTACGCCCGAGAGGAGCTTGTTTAACTCCTCGTCATTACGAATAGCCAGTTGCAGGTGACGTGGAATTATGCGCGTCTTTTTATTATCGCGTGCTGCATTGCCAGCCAACTCCAGAACTTCAGCGGCTAAATATTCCATAACAGCAGCCAGGTAAACAGGAGCGCCGGCACCAACACGTTCAGCATAGTTACCCTTGCGAAGCAGGCGGTGGATACGGCCAACTGGGAATCGAACGCGACTTTGCCTTTCCCTTTACTTTACCACCTTTACCACGACCAGACATTTTCTATTTTTTTTTTTTTATTTCACAAATACACTTCTCACTGGCTCACACACAAATGTTGATGTCCGACCAAGTGTTAGGCCTTTATATTTATACTTTTTTAAGCATCATATACGCTCTGCTAAGGGTTGGACGGCTTCTTATAAGTTAAACCTGAAGGCGATGTTAAACAAAAATATACAAATATGTAGCAATTCAGTGGTAGAAAAATATTGCTAAAGCAACTGTGAAGTGTTGTGTTATTTTAACTCAAGTGAATTAAATTAATCTGAAGTGAAAAATGCCGCCAAAGACCAGTGGAAAGGCAGCGAAAAAGGCTGGTAAAGCCCAGAAAAATATAACCAAGAACGACAAGAAGAAGAAGCGCAAGAGGAAGGAGAGTTATGTCATCTACATATACAAAGTTCTGAAGCAGGTTCATCCTGATACAGGCATTTCATCGAAGGCAATGAGCATCATGAACAGTTTTGTGAATGACATTTTCGAGCGCATTGCTGCTGAAGCTTCCCGTTTGGCCCACTATAATAAACGATCGACAATAACGAGTCGCGAAATCCAAACGGCAGTCCGCCTACTTCTGCCCGGTGAATTGGCTAAGCACGCCGTAAGTGAAGGCACCAAAGCCGTTACCAAGTACACCAGCTCAAAGTAAATGTCTGATCGCCCGCTTCATAGCAGCAACAACATTCCAAAAGGCCCTTTTCAGGGCCATCAAATTTTTCATAAGCAGAGTTAATAATTTTCATACACTTCTTTTAAATAAAATTTACATGGCACCCCTTTACTGTGATAAAAAACAAAATCTATTATAATGGGCGAACATATATATTAATATAACTATTTTGGTCAATATTTATAAACAAACTATTTTTACAAATCATATCGTTCACCTATATGATATGCAGTTCTTATTGCTTGAAATCGACTGAAACAAAACAATTTTTAGTCACCCATTTTTATGAGAATCGTGGAGGAGGACCGGACCGTATACAATCCCATTGTACTTGCATCAGCTAAGTTTATCGTAATTTGCTTCGAAAAATGATTAAATTATTTATTAATTTTATTAATATACGTTTTTTTTTAACTTTTGTGCTCAAAGTGAAACATTTTTCAATTCTCATTATTTTTGTTACAAAATTAACTAACAAATTATGGTCTAAAACCATTTGTAACAGTTTTAAACAAAAATTGTTAAATTTTTCATACATATACTTGTACACCTAGAAGTAATAACAAATATATTAACAAAATTAGAAAAAGATAAGATTATTTGAAACCATTTAAATCACATTTGAAAATTATTTTTTCTCTTTCTTAGTTGTTTGTAGCCCTGAAAAGGGCTTTGTTTCAAATGAATTTTTATATTTGCATATACAAAATTTCACATATGCATTCATTTCTTGACTACTGCTGTCTTTGCCTTTTTGGCGGAAGCTGCAGCCTTTGGTTTTTTCGGTGCCGATGCTGTCTTCTTTGGCTTGGCACTAGTAGTAGTAGTTTTGGCCTTTGGAGTTTTTGGTTTTACAGCACTCGATTTAGGCTTCGATGTAGTTGATTTTGCCTTAACTGTACCACTTTTCTTTGCGTCTTTTGCCTTTGCCTTCTCCTTTGTCTTTTTCTCGGCAGTCTTTTTAGTGGCAGCAGATTTTTTAACTTTAGATTTCTTGTCACCGGCTGCAGAGGCCTTCTTGGCGACGCCGCTCGACTTCTTTTTAGCTGCTCCAGATGGTGCAACTTTTTTCTTATTTTTCTCGACGGAACTGACTTTTGGCTTTGGCTCTTTTTTAGCGGCCGCAGATAATTTAAACGAACCAGATGCGCCTTTGCCTTTTGTTTGGATGAGTTTTCCATTTGCAACAGCTGACTTCAAATATTTCTTAATGAACGGGGCCAATTTCTGGGCATCGCATTTATATGTGGCACTAATGTACTTTTTAATTGCCAAAAGTGATGACCCACCGCGCTCCTTCAAATTCTTGATTGACGCGTCGACCATTTGCTGGGTTGGCGGATGTGATGGTGGAGCTGTAGCTTTTTTCGATTTGGCGGCAGTTGCCTTCTTGACAGTGACCTTTTTCTCCGCTTGTGCAATGGCAATCGGAGAGGCGGCCGATGTAACAGCAACGATAGAATCAGACATTTCTTTTAACTTCACTTTCACACTTGTAAAATTATAAAACGGTTTGCTTTCAGAAATTTTACGAATTTTTAGTCACCCATTTTTATGAGAATCGTGGAGGAGGGCGGTATACAAATGAATGTGGCATTGGTCGTTCTCGACAGCTAAGTTTATGGCAATCTAAAAGGTAATTTGCTTCGAAAAATGATTAGATGTAAAAAAAATCATTTGAAATGCAATTTAATAATATCTATAAGCTTGACAGAGTTTAATAAACTTAAGTTTGTGTTGATACTTTTGTGAGTTCATTTTTAAATGGCACTCAAAGTGAAACATTATTCTTTAATGGTCAATAATTTTGCTTACAAAATGAATTTATTATAAGAAATTATGCTATAAAATCATTTGTAACGGGTTTTAAACAAAATTTAAACAATTTTGTATACAAATCTAAACGAATGATTTATTAAAATGCAAAAAAATATATTTATTGAATGCTTTCAAAGTAGCCCTACCTTGCATAAAACGACCATCAGAGTAGCATATAGCATTCAAACAAATTACCAAATATAGTTTAAGAATATAGTTTTAAAAGTCCTATTTATTTCAGCATTCATTCAAAAGAAGTTAAACTTGCTTTAATAATTTGTTAAGTATTTAAGATTTTATATTATCATTTCTGGACCCATTATAAGTTGTTAACGAATTTCCAAGGAGTCATAAAAAAATGGAGTTTGATAACTTACAAGTACTAACAAATGTATTAACAAAACTAGAAAGAGTTAGTTATTAAATAAATAATAAATTCCGAGTTTTAAACGTGTTTTGTTATGTTATAAGTAGTTTCGCATGTTTGTCTAAATAGCAGGAAAATCCATTGCTCTATTTAATTCAAGTGCTTTATTTTGTATTTTGAAAAATATAACAATATACAAGTATTTATTTAAGTAAAAAATTTATTAAATAAATAACAAATTTGACATTTTTTTGGGAAAATCATATTTTATTTATTTGTTTGAATACCAGTAATAACCATTAAATCTTATACTATATAACGTGTGTTTCGCATTCAGAAAAAACAATCGATTTTCTTGTCTAAATAGCAGGACAATCCATTGCTCTATTTAATACAAGTGGTTTATTTTGTATTTTGAAAAATATAACAATATACAAGTATTTATTTAAGTAAAAAGTTTATTAAATAAATAACAAATTTTGCATTTTTTTGGGAAAATCATATTTTATTTATTTGTTTGAATACCAGTAACAACCATTAAATCGTATATAACGTGTGTTCAGTATTCAGAAAAAACAATCGATTTTCTCAATGTATATTTCTTTTAATTGAGAAAATGATAATCGCAATAGCATGATTTAATTTACTTGATGAATGAAAAATACATATACAAGTATATGACTTCATATTTATATATTTGCATTGTTATGTGAAATGCCAGGCATTTGTGTAAATAATGGAATAAATGTAAATAATCATAATATAAAACGAAAAATGCTGTATACCAAGCAATAGTTAATCTCTTTGTTAGCTATTTGTGGTCCTGAAAAGGACCGATTATTGATTTTATAATTTGGAAAATGAAGCGCTGAAATTTCAACTTATGCACGTTCACCACGAATACGTCTGGCCAATTGAATGTCCTTGGGCATGATTGTAACACGCTTGGCATGAATTGCGCACAAATTTGTATCTTCAAAAAGACCAACCAGATAGGCTTCGCTAGCTTCCTGTAATGCCATTACCGCTGAACTTTGGAATCGCAAATCAGTTTTAAAGTCCTGAGCTATCTCACGAACCAAACGCTGGAATGGCAGTTTGCGAATCAATAGCTCAGTGCTTTTCTGGTAGCGGCGGATCTCACGAAGTGCAACTGTACCGGGGCGATAACGATGTGGCTTTTTTACACCACCGGTGGCTGGTGCACTTTTACGAGCAGCTTTGGTAGCCAGCTGCTTGCGAGGCGCTTTGCCACCGGTCGATTTTCGGGCAGTTTGCTTGGTGCGAGCCATTATACAAGTATTTATTCCGTACTAATCTACTACACTGTATACACTGTCACTGATGAAAACACAATATTCGTATTGCTTGCTTTGCGCCTTCTTTATATAGAAATTTGGCCGCACAATGCGATTGGTGGTTGTTTGAACGAGATGTGCGAAAGAGAGATAGGAAGATTATCCGACTCGCTCGTGTTTTCGTGTTTTTTTTTTGTATAAATACGAGCGTATGTGGCCGCAACAAAGCAAAGTATTGCGTGATAACATTCAGGGTATCACAAAGCCAGCTATCCGTCGTTTGGCTCGACGTGGCGGTGTAAAACGCATCTCTGGCTTAATTTATGAAGAGACCCGTGGTGTGCTCAAGGTGTTTTTGGAGAATGTTATTCGTGATGCTGTCACCTATACGGAACATGCCAAAAGGAAAACAGTCACAGCTATGGATGTTGTATATGCATTAAAAAGACAAGGCCGCACCCTTTACGGTTTCGGCGGTTAAGAAGTTACATTTGCCCAAATGTGCAAATAAAGAAAACAATCGGTCCTTTTCAGGACCACAACATATATTTTTAAAAGAGAAAAATATTCAAATCATACTTTTATTTTACAAAAAGCTGTACAATCGATACTCTTCATTTATATTTTCATAATATATTGAACCTTTTCAGGACCACAACATATTTTTTTAAAAGAGAAAAATATTCAACTCATACTTTTATTTTACATACGCATATTTAAAAAAACAAACATATTGTACAGCTTACATTCCATCCATTTATATTTTCATAATTTAGGAGTAAAATATGGCAAACGTTGGCAGTGTTAAAAATTCGAGTATAAATACTTGCACTCAAGTAATTATTATACGTATTGACCAAATTCAAAAGGGATAAAAAATACTTTCGAATTAAAAATATATAATACGCATTATATACATACAAGTAGTATATTCTACGGTTCATGACATGCTGCCCGACCAAATGCTAAGCCTTCATATTTATACTTTATTCAAATTCACGTTGTATGATGATGAATTAAAATCTCTTCTGAATTAAATTGGTCGTCCTGAAAAGGACGGTTGGTTTTATATACAGTATTGTTTTTATTTATTAAAGGTTGCCGCCAATTTAAGCCTTCTTTTCGGTCTTTTTAGGTAAAAGCACCGCCTGGATGTTAGGTAGAACACCACCCTGAGCAATGGTTACGCCCGAGAGGAGCTTGTTTAACTCCTCGTCATTACGAATAGCCAGTTGCAGGTGACGTGGAATTATGCGCGTCTTTTTATTATCGCGTGCTGCATTGCCAGCCAACTCCAGAACTTCAGCGGCTAAATATTCCATAACAGCAGCCAGGTAAACAGGAGCGCCGGCACCAACACGTTCAGCATAGTTACCCTTGCGAAGCAGGCGGTGGATACGGCCAACTGGGAATTGAAGGCCAGCTCGATTCGAACGCGACTTTGCCTTTCCCTTTACTTTACCACCTTTACCACGACCAGACATTTTCTATTTTTTTTTTTTTATTTCACAAATACACTTCTCACTGGCTCACTGGCTCACACACAAATGTTGATGTCCGACCAAGTGTTAGGCCTTTATATTTATACTTTTTTAAGCATCATATACGCTCTGCTAAGGGTTGGACGGCTTCTTATAAGTTAAACCTGAAGGCGATGTTAAACAAAAATATACAAATATGTAGCAATTCAGTGGTAGAAAAATATTGCTAAAGCAACTGTGAAGTGTTGTGTTATTTTAACTCAAGTGAATTAAATTAATCTGAAGTGAAAAATGCCGCCAAAGACCAGTGGAAAGGCAGCGAAAAAGGCTGGTAAAGCCCAGAAAAATATAACCAAGAACGACAAGAAGAAGAAGCGCAAGAGGAAGGAGAGTTATGCCATCTACATATACAAAGTTCTGAAGCAGGTTCATCCTGATACAGGCATTTCATCGAAGGCAATGAGCATCATGAACAGTTTTGTGAATGACATTTTCGAGCGCATTGCTGCTGAAGCTTCCCGTTTGGCCCACTATAATAAACGATCGACAATAACGAGTCGCGAAATCCAAACGGCAGTCCGCCTACTTCTGCCCGGTGAATTGGCTAAGCACGCCGTAAGTGAAGGCACCAAAGCCGTTACCAAGTACACCAGCTCAAAGTAAATGTCTGATCGCCCGCTTCATAGCAGCAACAACGTTCCAAAAGGCCCTTTTCAGGGCCATCAAATTTTTCATAAGCAGAGTTAATAATTTTCATACATTTCTTTTAAATAAAATTTACATGGCACCCCTTTACTGTGATAAAAAACAAAATCTATTATAATGGGCGAACATATATATTAATATAACTATTTTGGTCAATATTTATAAACAAACTATTTTTACAAATCATATCGTTCACCTATATGATATGCAGTTCTTATTGCTTGAAATCGACTGAAACAAAACAATTTTTAGTCACCCATTTTTATGAGAATCGTGGAGGAGGACCGGACCGTATACAATTCCATTGTACTTGCATCAGCTAAGTTTATCGTAATTTGCTTCGAAAAATGATTAAATTATTTATTAATTTTATTAATATACGTTTTTTTTTAAACTTTTGTGCTCAAAGTGAAACATTTTTCAATTCTCATTATTTTTGTTACAAAATTAACTAACAAATTATGGTCTAAAACCATTTGTAACAGTTTTAAACAAAAATTGTTAAATTTTTCATACATATACTTGTACACCTAGAAGTAATAACAAATATATTAACAAAATTAGAAAAAGATAAGATTATTTGAAACCATTTAAATCACATTTGAAAATTATTTTTTCTCTTTCTTAGTTGTTTGTAGCCCTGAAAAGGGCTTTGTTTCAAATGAATTTTTATATTTGCATATACAAAATTTCACATATGCATTCATTTCTTGACTACTGCTGTCTTTGCCTTTTTGGCGGAAGCTGCAGCCTTTGGTTTTTTCGGTGCCGATGCTGTCTTCTTTGGCTTGGCACTAGTAGTAGTAGTTTTGGCCTTTGGAGTTTTTGGTTTTACAGCACTCGATTTAGGCTTCGATGTAGTTGATTTTGCCTTAACTGTACCACTTTTCTTTGCGTCTTTTGCCTTTGCCTTCTCCTTTGTCTTTTTCTCGGCAGTCTTTTTAGTGGCAGCAGATTTTTTAACTTTAGATTTCTTGTCACCGGCTGCAGAGGCCTTCTTGGCGACGCCGCTCGACTTCTTTTTAGCTGCTCCAGATGGTGCAACTTTTTTCTTATTTTTCTCGACGGAACTGACTTTTGGCTTTGGCTCTTTTTTAGCGGCCGCAGATAATTTAAACGAACCAGATGCGCCTTTGCCTTTTGTTTGGATGAGTTTTCCATTTGCAACAGCTGACTTCAAATATTTCTTAATGAACGGGGCCAATTTCTGGGCATCGCATTTATATGTGGCACTAATGTACTTTTTAATTGCCAAAAGTGATGACCCACCGCGCTCCTTCAAATTCTTGATTGACGCGTCGACCATTTGCTGGGTTGGCGGATGTGATGGTGGAGCTGTAGCTTTTTTCGATTTGGCGGCAGTTGCCTTCTTGACAGTGACCTTTTTCTCCGCTTGTGCAATGGCAATCGGAGAGGCGGCCGATGTAACAGCAACGATAGAATCAGACATTTCTTTTAACTTCACTTTCACACTTGTAAAATTATAAAACGGTTTGCTTTCAGAAATTTTACGAATTTTTAGTCACCCATTTTTATGAGAATCGTGGAGGAGGGCGGTATACAAATGAATGTGGCATTGGTCGTTCTCGACAGCTAAGTTTATGGCAATCTAAAAGGTAATTTGCTTCGAAAAATGATTAGATGTAAAAAAAATCATTTGAAATGCAATTTAATAATATCTATAAGCTTGACAGAGTTTAATAAACTTAAGTTTGTGTTGATACTTTTGTGAGTTCATTTTTAAATGGCACTCAAAGTGAAACATTATTCTTTAATGGTCAATAATTTTGCTTACAAAATGAATTTATTATAAGAAATTATGCTATAAAATCATTTGTAACGGGTTTTAAACAAAATTTAAACAATTTTGTATACAAATCTAAACGAATGATTTATTAAAATGCAAAAAAATATATTTATTGAATGCTTTCAAAGTAGCCCTACCTTGCATAAAACGACCATCGGAGTAGCATATAGCATTCAAACAAATTACCAAATATAGTTTAAGAATATAGTTTTAAAAGTCCAATTTATTTTAGCATTCATTCAAAAGAAGTTAAACTTGCTTTAATAATTTGTTAAGTATTTAAGATTTTATATTATCATTTCTGGACCCATTATAAGTTGTTAACGAATTTCCAAGGAGTCATAAAAAAATGGAGTTTGATAACTTACAAGTACTAACAAATGTATTAACAAAACTAGAAAGAGTTAGTTATTAAATAAATAATAAATTCCGAGTTTTAAACGTGTTTTGTTATGTTATAAGTAGTTTCGCATGTTTGTCTAAATAGCAGGAAAATCCATTGCTCTATTTAATTCAAGTGCTTTATTTTGTATTTTGAAAAATATAACAATATACAAGTATTATTTAAGTAAAAAATTTATTAAATAAATAACAAATTTGACATTTTTTTGGGAAAATCATATTTTATTTATTTGTTTGAATACCAGTAATAACCATTAAATCTTATACTATATAACGTGTGTTTCGCATTCAGAAAAAACAATCGATTTTCTTGTCTAAATAGCAGGACAATCCATTGCTCTATTTAATACAAGTGGTTTATTTTGTATTTTGAAAAATATAACAATATACAAGTATTTATTTAAGTAAAAAATTTATTAAATAAATAACAAATTTTACATTTTTTTGGGAAAATCATATTTTATTTATTTGTTTGAATACCAGTAACAACCATTAAATCGTATATAACGTGTGTTCAGTATTCAGAAAAAACAATCGATTTTCTCAATGTATATTTCTTTTAATTGAGAAAATGATAATCGCAATAGCATGATTTAATTTACTTGATGAATGAAAAATACATATACAAGTATATGACTTCATATTTATATATTTGCATTGTTATGTGAAATGCCAGGCATTTGTGTAAATAATGGAATAAATGTAAATAATCATAATATAAAACGAAAAATGCTGTATACCAAGCAATAGTTAATCTCTTTGTTAGCTATTTGTGGTCCTGAAAAGGACCGATTATTGATTTTATAATTTGGAAAATGAAGCGCTGAAATTTCAACTTATGCACGTTCACCACGAATACGTCTGGCCAATTGAATGTCCTTGGGCATGATTGTAACACGCTTGGCATGAATTGCGCACAAATTTGTATCTTCAAAAAGACCAACCAGATAGGCTTCGCTAGCTTCCTGTAATGCCATTACCGCTGAACTTTGGAATCGCAAATCAGTTTTAAAGTCCTGAGCTATCTCACGAACCAAACGCTGGAATGGCAGTTTGCGAATCAATAGCTCAGTGCTTTTCTGGTAGCGGCGGATCTCACGAAGTGCAACTGTACCGGGGCGATAACGATGTGGCTTTTTTACACCACCGGTGGCTGGTGCACTTTTACGAGCAGCTTTGGTAGCCAGCTGCTTGCGAGGCGCTTTGCCACCGGTCGATTTTCGGGCAGTTTGCTTGGTGCGAGCCATTATACAAGTATTTATTCCGTACTAATCTACTACACTGTATACACTGTCACTGATGAAAACACAATATTCGTATTGCTTGCTTTGCGCCTTCTTTATATAGAAATTTGGCCGCACAATGCGATTGGTGGTTGTTTGAACGAGATGTGCGAAAGAGAGATAGGAAGATTATCCGACTCGCTCGTGTTTTCGTGTTATTTTTGTATAAATACGAGCGTATGTGGCCGCAACAGCGTTAGTTTCGTTGTGAATTTTGTGCAGTTAAAGTGAATTAGTGAGAAATGACTGGTCGTGGTAAAGGTGGCAAAGGCTTGGGCAAGGGTGGCGCAAAACGTCATCGCAAAGTATTGCGTGATAACATTCAGGGTATCACAAAGCCAGCTATCCGTCGTTTGGCTCGACGTGGCGGTGTAAAACGCATCTCTGGCTTAATTTATGAAGAGACCCGTGGTGTGCTCAAGGTGTTTTTGGAGAATGTTATTCGTGATGCTGTCACCTATACGGAACATGCCAAAAGGAAAACAGTCACAGCTATGGATGTTGTATATGCATTAAAAAGACAAGGCCGCACCCTTTACGGTTTCGGCGGTTAAGAAGTTACATTTGCCCAAATGTGCAAATAAAGAAAACAATCGGTCCTTTTCAGGACCACAACATATATTTTTAAAAGAGAAAAATATTCAAATCATACTTTTATTTTACAAAAAGCTGTACAATCGATACTCTTCATTTATATTTTCATAATATATTGAACCTTTTCAGGACCACAACATATTTTTTTAAAAGAGAAAAATATTCAACTCATACTTTTATTTTACATACGCATATTTAAAAAAACAAACATATTGTACAGCTTACATTCCATCCATTTATATTTTCATAATTTAGGAGTAAAATATGGCAAACGTTGGCAGTGTTAAAAATTCGAGTATAAATACTTGCACTCAAGTAATTATTATACGTATTGACCAAATTCAAAAGGGATAAAAAATACTTTCGAATTAAAAATATATAATACGCATTATATACATACAAGTAGTATATTCTACGGTTCATGACATGCTGCCCGACCAAATGCTAAGCCTTCATATTTATACTTTATTCAAATTCACGTTGTATGATGATGAATTAAAATCTCTTCTGAATTAAATTGGTCGTCCTGAAAAGGACGGTTGGTTTTATATACAGTATTGTTTTTATTTATTAAAGGTTGCCGCCAATTTAAGCCTTCTTTTCGGTCTTTTTAGGTAAAAGCACCGCCTGGATGTTAGGTAGAACACCACCCTGAGCAATGGTTACGCCCGAGAGGAGCTTGTTTAACTCCTCGTCATTACGAATAGCCAGTTGCAGGTGACGTGGAATTATGCGCGTCTTTTTATTATCGCGTGCTGCATTGCCAGCCAACTCCAGAACTTCAGCGGCTAAATATTCCATAACAGCAGCCAGGTAAACAGGAGCGCCGGCACCAACACGTTCAGCATAGTTACCCTTGCGAAGCAGGCGGTGGATACGGCCAACTGGGAATTGAAGGCCAGCTCGATTCGAACGCGACTTTGCCTTTCCCTTTACTTTACCACCTTTACCACGACCAGACATTTTCTATTTTTTTTTTTTTTATTTCACAAATACACTTCTCACTGGCTCACTGGCTCACACACAAATGTTGATGTCCGACCAAGTGTTAGGCCTTTATATTTATACTTTTTTAAGCATCATATACGCTCTGCTAAGGGTTGGACGGCTTCTTATAAGTTAAACCTGAAGGCGATGTTAAACAAAAATATACAAATATGTAGCAATTCAGTGGTAGAAAAATATTGCTAAAGCAACTGTGAAGTGTTGTGTTATTTTAACTCAAGTGAATTAAATTAATCTGAAGTGAAAAATGCCGCCAAAGACCAGTGGAAAGGCAGCGAAAAAGGCTGGTAAAGCCCAGAAAAATATAACCAAGAACGACAAGAAGAAGAAGCGCAAGAGGAAGGAGAGTTATGCCATCTACATATACAAAGTTCTGAAGCAGGTTCATCCTGATACAGGCATTTCATCGAAGGCAATGAGCATCATGAACAGTTTTGTGAATGACATTTTCGAGCGCATTGCTGCTGAAGCTTCCCGTTTGGCCCACTATAATAAACGATCGACAATAACGAGTCGCGAAATCCAAACGGCAGTCCGCCTACTTCTGCCCGGTGAATTGGCTAAGCACGCCGTAAGTGAAGGCACCAAAGCCGTTACCAAGTACACCAGCTCAAAGTAAATGTCTGATCGCCCGCTTCATAGCAGCAACAACGTTCCAAAAGGCCCTTTTCAGGGCCATCAAATTTTTCATAAGCAGAGTTAATAATTTTCATACATTTCTTTTAAATAAAATTTACATGGCACCCCTTTACTGTGATAAAAAACAAAATCTATTATAATGGGCGAACATATATATTAATATAACTATTTTGGTCAATATTTATAAACAAACTATTTTTACAAATCATATCGTTCACCTATATGATATGCAGTTCTTATTGCTTGAAATCGACTGAAACAAAACAATTTTTAGTCACCCATTTTTATGAGAATCGTGGAGGAGGACCGGACCGTATACAATTCCATTGTATTTGCATCAGCTAAGTTTATCGTAATTTGCTTCGAAAAATGATTAAATTATTTATTAATTTTATTAATATACGTTTTTTTTAAACTTTTGTGCTCAAAGTGAAACATTTTTCAATTCTCATTATTTTTGTTACAAAATTAACTAACAAATTATGGTCTAAAACCATTTGTAACAGTTTTAAACAAAAATTGTTAAATTTTTCATACATATACTTGTACACCTAGAAGTAATAACAAATATATTAACAAAATTAGAAAAAGATAAGATTATTTGAAACCATTTAAATCACATTTGAAAATTATTTTTTCTCTTTCTTAGTTGTTTGTAGCCCTGAAAAGGGCTTTGTTTCAAATGAATTTTTATATTTGCATATACAAAATTTCACATATGCATTCATTTCTTGACTACTGCTGTCTTTGCCTTTTTGGCGGAAGCTGCAGCCTTTGGTTTTTTCGGTGCCGATGCTGTCTTCTTTGGCTTGGCACTAGTAGTAGTAGTTTTGGCCTTTGGAGTTTTTGGTTTTACAGCACTCGATTTAGGCTTCGATGTAGTTGATTTTGCCTTAACTGTACCACTTTTCTTTGCGTCTTTTGCCTTTGCCTTCTCCTTTGTCTTTTTCTCGGCAGTCTTTTTAGTGGCAAGCAGATTTTTTAACTTTAGATTTCTTGTCACCGGCTGCAGAGGCCTTCTTGGCGACGCCGCTCGACTTCTTTTTAGCTGCTCCAGATGGTGCAACTTTTTTCTTACTTTTCTCGACGGAACTGACTTTTGGCTTTGGCTCTTTTTTAGCGGCCGCAGATAATTTAAACGAACCAGATGCGCCTTTGCCTTTTGTTTGGATGAGTTTTCCATTTGCAACAGCTGACTTCAAATATTTCTTAATGAACGGGGCCAATTTCTGGGCATCGCATTTATATGTGGCACTAATGTACTTTTTAATTGCCAAAAGTGATGACCCACCGCGCTCCTTCAAATTCTTGATTGACGCGTCGACCATTTGCTGGGTTGGCGGATGTGATGGTGGAGCTGTAGCTTTTTTCGATTTGGCGGCAGTTGCCTTCTTGACAGTGACCTTTTTCTCCGCTTGTGCAATGGCAATCGGAGAGGCGGCCGATGTAACAGCTAACGATAGAATCAGACATTTCTTTTAACTTCACTTTCACACTTGTAAAATTATAAAACGGTTTGCTTTCAGAAATTTTACGAATTTTTAGTCACCCATTTTTATGAGAATCGTGGAGGAGGGCGGTATACAAATGAATGTGGCATTGGTCGTTCTCGACAGCTAAGTTTATGGCAATCTAAAAGGTAATTTGCTTCGAAAAATGATTAGATGTAAAAAAAATCATTTGAAATGCAATTTAATAATATCTATAAGCTTGACAGAGTTTAATAAACTTAAGTTTGTGTTGATACTTTTGTGAGTTCATTTTTAAATGGCACTCAAAGTGAAACATTATTCTTTAATGGTCAATAATTTTGCTTACAAAATGAATTTATTATAAGAAATTATGCTATAAAATCATTTGTAACGGGTTTTAAACAAAATTTAAACAATTTTGTATACAAATCTAAACGAATGATTTATTAAAATGCAAAAAAATATATTTATTGAATGCTTTCAAAGTAGCCCTACCTTGCATAAAACGACCATCGGAGTAGCATATAGCATTCAAACAAATTACCAAATATAGTTTAAGAATATAGTTTTAAAAGTCCAATTTATTTTAGCATTCATTCAAAAGAAGTTAAACTTGCTTTAATAATTTGTTAAGTATTTAAGATTTTATATTATCATTTCTGGACCCATTATAAGTTGTTAACGAATTTCCAAGGAGTCATAAAAAAATGGAGTTTGATAACTTACAAGTACTAACAAATGTATTAACAAAACTAGAAAGAGTTAGTTATTAAATAAATAATAAATTCCGAGTTTTAAACGTGTTTTGTTATGTTATAAGTAGTTTCGCATGTTTGTCTAAATAGCAGGAAAATCCATTGCTCTATTTAATTCAAGTGCTTTATTTTGTATTTTGAAAAATATAACAATATACAAGTATATATTTAAGTAAAAAATTTATTAAATAAATAACAAATTGACATTTTTTTGGGAAAATCATATTTATTTATTTGTTTGAATACCAGTAATAACCATTAAATCTTATACTATATAACGTGTGTTTCGCATTCAGAAAAAACAATCGATTTTCTTGTCTAAATAGCAGGACAATCCATTGCTCTATTTAATACAAGTGGTTTATTTTGTATTTTGAAAAATATAACAATATACAAGTATTTATTTAAGTAAAAAATGTATTAAATAAATAACAAATTTTACATTTTTTTGGGAAAATCTTATTTTATTTATTTGTTTGAATACCAGTAACAACCATTAAATCGTATATAACGTGTGTTTAGTATTCAGAAAAAACAATCGATTTTCTCAATGTATATTTCTTTTAATTGAGAAAATGATAATCGCAATAGCATGATTTAATTTACTTGATGAATGAAAAATACATATACAAGTATATGACTTCATATTTATATATTTGCATTGTTATGTGAAATGCCAGGCATTTGTGTAAATAATGGAATAAATGTAAATAATCATAATATAAAACGAAAAATGCTGTATACCAAGCAATAGTTAATCTCTTTGTTAGCTATTTGTGGTCCTGAAAAGGACCGATTATTGATTTTATAATTTGGAAAATGAAGCGCTGAAATTTCAACTTATGCACGTTCACCACGAATACGTCTGGCCAATTGAATGTCCTTGGGCATGATTGTAACACGCTTGGCATGAATTGCGCACAAATTTGTATCTTCAAAAAGACCAACCAGATAGGCTTCGCTAGCTTCCTGTAATGCCATTACCGCTGAACTTTGGAATCGCAAATCAGTTTTAAAGTCCTGAGCTATCTCACGAACCAAACGCTGGAATGGCAGTTTGCGAATCAATAGCTCAGTGCTTTTCTGGTAGCGGCGGATCTCACGAAGTGCAACTGTACCGGGGCGATAACGATGTGGCTTTTTTACACCACCGGTGGCTGGTGCACTTTTACGAGCAGCTTTGGTAGCCAGCTGCTTGCGAGGCGCTTTGCCACCGGTCGATTTTCGGGCAGTTTGCTTGGTGCGAGCCATTATACAAGTATTTATTCCGTACTAATCTACTACACTGTATACACTGTCACTGATGAAAACACAATATTCGTATTGCTTGCTTTGCGCCTTCTTTATATAGAAATTTGGCCGCACAATGCGATTGGTGGTTGTTTGAACGAGATGTGCGAAAGAGAGATAGGAAGATTATCCGACTCGCTCGTGTTTTCGTGTTATTTTTGTATAAATACGAGCGTATGTGGCCGCAACAGCGTTAGTTTCGTTGTGAATTTTGTGCAGTTAAAGTGAATTAGTGAGAAATGACTGGTCGTGGTAAAGGTGGCAAAGGCTTGGGCAAGGGTGGCGCAAAACGTCATCGCAAAGTATTGCGTGATAACATTCAGGGTATCACAAAGCCAGCTATCCGTCGTTTGGCTCGACGTGGCGGTGTAAAACGCATCTCTGGCTTAATTTATGAAGAGACCCGTGGTGTGCTCAAGGTGTTTTTGGAGAATGTTATTCGTGATGCTGTCACCTATACGGAACATGCCAAAAGGAAAACAGTCACAGCTATGGATGTTGTATATGCATTAAAAAGACAAGGCCGCACCCTTTACGGTTTCGGCGGTTAAGAAGTTACATTTGCCCAAATGTGCAAATAAAGAAAACAATCGGTCCTTTTCAGGACCACAACATATATTTTTAAAAGAGAAAAATATTCAAATCATACTTTTATTTTACAAAAAGCTGTACAATCGATACTCTTCATTTATATTTTCATAATATATTGAACCTTTTCAGGACCACAACATATTTTTTTAAAAG
This sequence comes from Scaptodrosophila lebanonensis, assembly GCF_003285725.1. NCBI lineage: Eukaryota > Metazoa > Arthropoda > Insecta > Diptera > Drosophilidae > Scaptodrosophila > Scaptodrosophila lebanonensis. The sequence goes on from NW_022060777.1 coordinate 131,629, forward strand.
AGAAAAATATTCAACTCATACTTTTATTTTACATACGCATATTTAAAAAAACAAACATATTGTACAGCTTACATTCCATCCATTTATATTTTCATAATTTAGGAGTAAAATATGGCAAACGTTGGCAGTGTTAAAAATTCGAGTATAAATACTTGCACTCAAGTAATTATTATACGTATTGACCAAATTCAAAAGGGATAAAAAATACTTTCGAATTAAAAATATATAATACGCATTATATACATACAAGTAGTATATTCTACGGTTCATGACATGCTGCCCGACCAAATGCTAAGCCTTCATATTTATACTTTATTCAAATTCACGTTGTATGATGATGAATTAAAATCTCTTCTGAATTAAATTGGTCGTCCTGAAAAGGACGGTTGGTTTTATATACAGTATTGTTTTTATTTATTAAAGGTTGCCGCCAATTTAAGCCTTCTTTTCGGTCTTTTTAGGTAAAAGCACCGCCTGGATGTTAGGTAGAACACCACCCTGAGCAATGGTTACGCCCGAGAGGAGCTTGTTTAACTCCTCGTCATTACGAATAGCCAGTTGCAGGTGACGTGGAATTATGCGCGTCTTTTTATTATCGCGTGCTGCATTGCCAGCCAACTCCAGAACTTCAGCGGCTAAATATTCCATAACAGCAGCCAGGTAAACAGGAGCGCCGGCACCAACACGTTCAGCATAGTTACCCTTGCGAAGCAGGCGGTGGATACGGCCAACTGGGAATTGAAGGCCAGCTCGATTCGAACGCGACTTTGCCTTTCCCTTTACTTTACCACCTTTACCACGACCAGACATTTTCTATTTTTTTTTTTTTTTATTTCACAAATACACTTCTCACTGGCTCACTGGCTCACACACAAATGTTGATGTCCGACCAAGTGTTAGGCCTTTATATTTATACTTTTTTAAGCATCATATACGCTCTGCTAAGGGTTGGACGGCTTCTTATAAGTTAAACCTGAAGGCGATGTTAAACAAAAATATACAAATATGTAGCAATTCAGTGGTAGAAAAATATTGCTAAAGCAACTGTGAAGTGTTGTGTTATTTTAACTCAAGTGAATTAAATTAATCTGAAGTGAAAAATGCCGCCAAAGACCAGTGGAAAGGCAGCGAAAAAGGCTGGTAAAGCCCAGAAAAATATAACCAAGAACGACAAGAAGAAGAAGCGCAAGAGGAAGGAGAGTTATGCCATCTACATATACAAAGTTCTGAAGCAGGTTCATCCTGATACAGGCATTTCATCGAAGGCAATGAGCATCATGAACAGTTTTGTGAATGACATTTTCGAGCGCATTGCTGCTGAAGCTTCCCGTTTGGCCCACTATAATAAACGATCGACAATAACGAGTCGCGAAATCCAAACGGCAGTCCGCCTACTTCTGCCCGGTGAATTGGCTAAGCACGCCGTAAGTGAAGGCACCAAAGCCGTTACCAAGTACACCAGCTCAAAGTAAATGTCTGATCGCCCGCTTCATAGCAGCAACAACGTTCCAAAAGGCCCTTTTCAGGGCCATCAAATTTTTCATAAGCAGAGTTAATAATTTTCATACATTTCTTTTAAATAAAATTTACATGGCACCCCTTTACTGTGATAAAAAACAAAATCTATTATAATGGGCGAACATATATATTAATATAACTATTTTGGTCAATATTTATAAACAAACTATTTTTACAAATCATATCGTTCACCTATATGATATGCAGTTCTTATTGCTTGAAATCGACTGAAACAAAACAATTTTTAGTCACCCATTTTTATGAGAATCGTGGAGGAGGACCGGACCGTATACAATTCCATTGTACTTTGCATCAGCTAAGTTTATCGTAATTTGCTTCGAAAAATGATTAAATTATTTATTAATTTTATTAATATACGTTTTTTTTTAAACTTTTGTGCTCAAAGTGAAACATTTTTCAATTCTCATTATTTTTGTTACAAAATTAACTAACAAATTATGGTCTAAAACCCTTTGTAACAGTTTTAAACAAAAATTGTTAAATTTTTCATACATATACTTGTACACCTAGAAGTAATAACAAATATATTAACAAAATTAGAAAAAGATAAGATTATTTGAAACCATTTAAATCACATTTGAAAATTATTTTTTCTCTTTCTTAGTTGTTTGTAGCCCTGAAAAGGGCTTTGTTTCAAATGAATTTTTATATTTGCATATACAAAATTTCACATATGCATTCATTTCTTGACTACTGCTGTCTTTGCCTTTTTGGCGGAAGCTGCAGCCTTTGGTTTTTTCGGTGCCGATGCTGTCTTCTTTGGCTTGGCACTAGTAGTAGTAGTTTTGGCCTTTGGAGTTTTTGGTTTTACAGCACTCGATTTAGGCTTCGATGTAGTTGATTTTGCCTTAACTGTACCACTTTTCTTTGCGTCTTTTGCCTTTGCCTTCTCCTTTGTCTTTTTCTCGGCAGTCTTTTTAGTGGCAAGCAGATTTTTTAACTTTAGATTTCTTGTCACCGGCTGCAGAGGCCTTCTTGGCGACGCCGCTCGACTTCTTTTTAGCTGCTCCAGATGGTGCAACTTTTTTCTTACTTTTCTCGACGGAACTGACTTTTGGCTTTGGCTCTTTTTTAGCGGCCGCAGATAATTTAAACGAACCAGATGCGCCTTTGCCTTTTGTTTGGATGAGTTTTCCATTTGCAACAGCTGACTTCAAATATTTCTTAATGAACGGGGCCAATTTCTGGGCATCGCATTTATATGTGGCACTAATGTACTTTTTAATTGCCAAAAGTGATGACCCACCGCGCTCCTTCAAATTCTTGATTGACGCGTCGACCATTTGCTGGGTTGGCGGATGTGATGGTGGAGCTGTAGCTTTTTTCGATTTGGCGGCAGTTGCCTTCTTGACAGTGACCTTTTTCTCCGCTTGTGCAATGGCAATCGGAGAGGCGGCCGATGTAACAGCTACGATAGAATCAGACATTTCTTTTAACTTCACTTTCACACTTGTAAAATTATAAAACGGTTTGCTTTCAGAAATTTTACGAATTTTTAGTCACCCATTTTTATGAGAATCGTGGAGGAGGGCGGTATACAAATGAATGTGGCATTGGTCGTTCTCGACAGCTAAGTTTATGGCAATCTAAAAGGTAATTTGCTTCGAAAAATGATTAGATGTAAAAAAAATCATTTGAAATGCAATTTAATAATATCTATAAGCTTGACAGAGTTTAATAAACTTAAGTTTGTGTAGATACTTTTGTGAGTTCATTTTTAAATGGCACTCAAAGTGAAACATTATTCTTTAATGGTCAATAATTTTGCTTACAAAATGAATTTATTATAAGAAATTATGCTATAAAATCATTTGTAACGGGTTTTAAACAAAATTTAAACAATTTTGTATACAAATCTAAACGAATGATTTATTAAAATGCAAAAAAATATATTTATTGAATGCTTTCAAAGTAGCCCTACCTTGCATAAAACGACCATCGGAGTAGCATATAGCATTCAAACAAATTACCAAATATAGTTTAAGAATATAGTTTTAAAAGTCCAATTTATTTTAGCATTCATTCAAAAGAAGTTAAACTTGCTTTAATAATTTGTTAAGTATTTAAGATTTTATATTATCATTTCTGGACCCATTATAAGTTGTTAACGAATTTCCAAGGAGTCATAAAAAAATGGAGTTTGATAACTTACAAGTACTAACAAATGTATTAACAAAACTAGAAAGAGTTAGTTATTAAATAAATAATAAATTCCGAGTTTTAAACGTGTTTTGTTATGTTATAAGTAGTTTCGCATGTTTGTCTAAATAGCAGGAAAATCCATTGCTCTATTTAATTCAAGTGCTTTATTTTGTATTTTGAAAAATATAACAATATACAAGTATTTATTTAAGTAAAAAATTTATTAAATAAATAACAAATTTGACATTTTTTTGGGAAAATCATATTTTATTTATTTGTTTGAATACCAGTAATAACCATTAAATCTTATACTATATAACGTGTGTTTCGCATTCAGAAAAAACAATCGATTTTCTCAATGTATATTTCTTTTAATTGAGAAAATGATAATCGCAATAGCATGATTTAATTTACTTGATGAATGAAAAATACATATACAAGTATATGACTTCATATTTATATATTTGCATTGTTATGTGAAATGCCAGGCATTTGTGTAAATAATGGAATAAATGTAAATAATCATAATATAAAACGAAAAATGCTGTATACCAAGCAATAGTTAATCTCTTTGTTAGCTATTTGTGGTCCTGAAAAGGACCGATTATTGATTTTATAATTTGGAAAATGAAGCGCTGAAATTTCAACTTATGCACGTTCACCACGAATACGTCTGGCCAATTGAATGTCCTTGGGCATGATTGTAACACGCTTGGCATGAATTGCGCACAAATTTGTATCTTCAAAAAGACCAACCAGATAGGCTTCGCTAGCTTCCTGTAATGCCATTACCGCTGAACTTTGGAATCGCAAATCAGTTTTAAAGTCCTGAGCTATCTCACGAACCAAACGCTGGAATGGCAGTTTGCGAATCAATAGCTCAGTGCTTTTCTGGTAGCGGCGGATCTCACGAAGTGCAACTGTACCGGGGCGATAACGATGTGGCTTTTTTACACCACCGGTGGCTGGTGCACTTTTACGAGCAGCTTTGGTAGCCAGCTGCTTGCGAGGCGCTTTGCCACCGGTCGATTTTCGGGCAGTTTGCTTGGTGCGAGCCATTATACAAGTATTTATTCCGTACTAATCTACTACACTGTATACACTGTCACTGATGAAAACACAATATTCGTATTGCTTGCTTTGCGCCTTCTTTATATAGAAATTTGGCCGCACAATGCGATTGGTGGTTGTTTGAACGAGATGTGCGAAAGAGAGATAGGAAGATTATCCGACGAGCGTATGTGGCCGCAACAAAGCAAAGTATTGCGTGATAACATTCAGGGTATCACAAAGCCAGCTATCCGTCGTTTGGCTCGACGTGGCGGTGTAAAACGCATCTCTGGCTTAATTTATGAAGAGACCCGTGGTGTGCTCAAGGTGTTTTTGGAGAATGTTATTCGTGATGCTGTCACCTATACGGAACATGCCAAAAGGAAAACAGTCACAGCTATGGATGTTGTATATGCATTAAAAAGACAAGGCCGCACCCTTTACGGTTTCGGCGGTTAAGAAGTTACATTTGCCCAAATGTGCAAATAAAGAAAACAATCGGTCCTTTTCAGGACCACAACATATATTTTTAAAAGAGAAAAATATTCAAATCATACTTTTATTTTACAAAAAGCTGTACAATCGATACTCTTCATTTATATTTTCATAATATATTGAACCTTTTCAGGACCACAACATATTTTTTTAAAAGAGAAAAATATTCAACTCATACTTTTATTTTACATACGCATATTTAAAAAAACAAACATATTGTACAGCTTACATTCCATCCATTTATATTTTCATAATTTAGGAGTAAAATATGGCAAACGTTGGCAGTGTTAAAAATTCGAGTATAAATACTTGCACTCAAGTAATTATTATACGTATTGACCAAATTCAAAAGGGATAAAAAATACTTTCGAATTAAAAATATATAATACGCATTATATACATACAAGTAGTATATTCTACGGTTCATGACATGCTGCCCGACCAAATGCTAAGCCTTCATATTTATACTTTATTCAAATTCACGTTGTATGATGATGAATTAAAATCTCTTCTGAATTAAATTGGTCGTCCTGAAAAGGACGGTTGGTTTTATATACAGTATTGTTTTTATTTATTAAAGGTTGCCGCCAATTTAAGCCTTCTTTTCGGTCTTTTTAGGTAAAAGCACCGCCTGGATGTTAGGTAGAACACCACCCTGAGCAATGGTTACGCCCGAGAGGAGCTTGTTTAACTCCTCGTCATTACGAATAGCCAGTTGCAGGTGACGTGGAATTATGCGCGTCTTTTTATTATCGCGTGCTGCATTGCCAGCCAACTCCAGAACTTCAGCGGCTAAATATTCCATAACAGCAGCCAGGTAAACAGGAGCGCCGGCACCAACACGTTCAGCATAGTTACCCTTGCGAAGCAGGCGGTGGATACGGCCAACTGGGAATTGAAGGCCAGCTCGATTCGAACGCGACTTTGCCTTTCCCTTTACTTTACCACCTTTACCACGACCAGACATTTTCTATTTTTTTTTTTTTATTTCACAAATACACTTCTCACTGGCTCACACACAAATGTTGATGTCCGACCAAGTGTTAGGCCTTTATATTTATACTTTTTTAAGCATCATATACGCTCTGCTAAGGGTTGGACGGCTTCTTATAAGTTAAACCTGAAGGCGATGTTAAACAAAAATATACAAATATGTAGCAATTCAGTGGTAGAAAAATATTGCTAAAGCAACTGTGAAGTGTTGTGTTATTTTAACTCAAGTGAATTAAATTAATCTGAAGTGAAAAATGCCGCCAAAGACCAGTGGAAAGGCAGCGAAAAAGGCTGGTAAAGCCCAGAAAAATATAACCAAGAACGACAAGAAGAAGAAGCGCAAGAGGAAGGAGAGTTATGCCATCTACATATACAAAGTTCTGAAGCAGGTTCATCCTGATACAGGCATTTCATCGAAGGCAATGAGCATCATGAACAGTTTTGTGAATGACATTTTCGAGCGCATTGCTGCTGAAGCTTCCCGTTTGGCCCACTATAATAAACGATCGACAATAACGAGTCGCGAAATCCAAACGGCAGTCCGCCTACTTCTGCCCGGTGAATTGGCTAAGCACGCCGTAAGTGAAGGCACCAAAGCCGTTACCAAGTACACCAGCTCAAAGTAAATGTCTGATCGCCCGCTTCATAGCAGCAACAACGTTCCAAAAGGCCCTTTTCAGGGCCATCAAATTTTTCATAAGCAGAGTTAATAATTTTCATACATTTCTTTTAAATAAAATTTACATGGCACCCCTTTACTGTGATAAAAAACAAAATCTATTATAATGGGCGAACATATATATTAATATAACTATTTTGGTCAATATTTATAAACAAACTATTTTTACAAATCATATCGTTCACCTATATGATATGCAGTTCTTATTGCTTGAAATCGACTGAAACAAAACAATTTTTAGTCACCCATTTTTATGAGAATCGTGGAGGAGGACCGGACCGTATACAATTCCATTGTACTTGCATCAGCTAAGTTTATCGTAATTTGCTTCGAAAAATGATTAAATTATTTATTAATTTTATTAATATACGTTTTTTTTAAACTTTTGTGCTCAAAGTGAAACATTTTTCAATTCTCATTATTTTTGTTACAAAATTAACTAACAAATTATGGTCTAAAACCCTTTGTAACAGTTTTAAACAAAAATTGTTAAATTTTTCATACATATACTTGTACACCTAGAAGTAATAACAAATATATTAACAAAATTAGAAAAAGATAAGATTATTTGAAACCATTTAAATCACATTTGAAAATTATTTTTTCTCTTTCTTAGTTGTTTGTAGCCCTGAAAAGGGCTTTGTTTCAAATGAATTTTTATATTTGCATATACAAAATTTCACATATGCATTCATTTCTTGACTACTGCTGTCTTTGCCTTTTTGGCGGAAGCTGCAGCCTTTGGTTTTTTCGGTGCCGATGCTGTCTTCTTTGGCTTGGCACTAGTAGTAGTAGTTTTGGCCTTTGGAGTTTTTGGTTTTACAGCACTCGATTTAGGCTTCGATGTAGTTGATTTTGCCTTAACTGTACCACTTTTCTTTGCGTCTTTTGCCTTTGCCTTCTCCTTTGTCTTTTTCTCGGCAGTCTTTTTAGTGGCAGCAGATTTTTTAACTTTAGATTTCTTGTCACCGGCTGCAGAGGCCTTCTTGGCGACGCCGCTCGACTTCTTTTTAGCTGCTCCAGATGGTGCAACTTTTTTCTTATTTTTCTCGACGGAACTGACTTTTGGCTTTGGCTCTTTTTTAGCGGCCGCAGATAATTTAAACGAACCAGATGCGCCTTTGCCTTTTGTTTGGATGAGTTTTCCATTTGCAACAGCTGACTTCAAATATTTCTTAATGAACGGGGCCAATTTCTGGGCATCGCATTTATATGTGGCACTAATGTACTTTTTAATTGCCAAAAGTGATGACCCACCGCGCTCCTTCAAATTCTTGATTGACGCGTCGACCATTTGCTGGGTTGGCGGATGTGATGGTGGAGCTGTAGCTTTTTTCGATTTGGCGGCAGTTGCCTTCTTGACAGTGACCTTTTTCTCCGCTTGTGCAATGGCAATCGGAGAGGCGGCCGATGTAACAGCTACGATAGAATCAGACATTTCTTTTAACTTCACTTTCACACTTGTAAAATTATAAAACGGTTTGCTTTCAGAAATTTTACGAATTTTTAGTCACCCATTTTTATGAGAATCGTGGAGGAGGGCGGTATACAAATGAATGTGGCATTGGTCGTTCTCGACAGCTAAGTTTATATGCAATCTAAAAGGTAATTTGCTTCGAAAAATGATTAGATGTAAAAAAAAATCATTTGAAATGCAATTTAATAATATCTATAAGCTTGACAGAGTTTAATAAACTTAAGTTTGTGTAGATACTTTTGTGAGTTCATTTTTAAATGGCACTCAAAGTGAAACATTATTCTTTAATGGTCAATAATTTTGCTTACAAAATGAATTTATTATAAGAAATTATGCTATAAAATCATTTGTAACGGGTTTTAAACAAAATTTAAACAATTTTGTATACAAATCTAAACGAATGATTTATTAAAATGCAAAAAAATATATTTATTGAATGCTTTCAAAGTAGCCCTACCTTGCATAAAACGACCATCGGAGTAGCATATAGCATTCAAACAAATTACCAAATATAGTTTAAGAATATAGTTTTAAAAGTCCAATTTATTTTAGCATTCATTCAAAAGAAGTTAAACTTGCTTTAATAATTTGTTAAGTATTTAAGATTTTATATTATCATTTCTGGACCCATTATAAGTTGTTAACGAATTTCCAAGGAGTCATAAAAAAATGGAGTTTGATAACTTACAAGTACTAACAAATGTATTAACAAAACTAGAAAGAGTTAGTTATTAAATAAATAATAAATTCCGAGTTTTAAACGTGTTTTGTTATGTTATAAGTAGTTTCGCATGTTTGTCTAAATAGCAGGAAAATCCATTGCTCTATTTAATTCAAGTGCTTTATTTTGTATTTTGAAAAATATAACAATATACAAGTATTTATTTAAGTAAAAAATTTATTAAATAAATAACAAATTTGACATTTTTTTGGGAAAATCATATTCTATTTATTTGTTTGAATACCAGTAATAACCATTAAATCTTATACTATATAACGTGTGTTTCGCATTCAGAAAAAACAATCGATTTTCTTGTCTAAATAGCAGGACAATCCATTGCTCTATTTAATACAAGTGGTTTATTTTGTATTTTGAAAAATATAACAATATACAAGTATTTATTTAAGTAAAAAATTTATTAAATAAATAACAAATTTTACATTTTTTTGGGAAAATCATATTTTATTTATTTGTTTGAATACCAGTAACAACCATTAAATCGTATATAACGTGTGTTTCAGTATTCAGAAAAAACAATCGATTTTCTCAATGTATATTTCTTTTAATTGAGAAAATGATAATCGCAATAGCATGATTTAATTTACTTGATGAATGAAAAATACATATACAAGTATATGACTTCATATTTATATATTTGCATTGTTATGTGAAATGCCAGGCATTTGTGTAAATAATGGAATAAATGTAAATAATCATAATATAAAACGAAAAATGCTGTATACCAAGCAATAGTTAATCTCTTTGTTAGCTATTTGTGGTCCTGAAAAGGACCGATTATTGATTTTATAATTTGGAAAATGAAGCGCTGAAATTTCAACTTATGCACGTTCACCACGAATACGTCTGGCCAATTGAATGTCCTTGGGCATGATTGTAACACGCTTGGCATGAATTGCGCACAAATTTGTATCTTCAAAAAGACCAACCAGATAGGCTTCGCTAGCTTCCTGTAATGCCATTACCGCTGAACTTTGGAATCGCAAATCAGTTTTAAAGTCCTGAGCTATCTCACGAACCAAACGCTGGAATGGCAGTTTGCGAATCAATAGCTCAGTGCTTTTTTGGTAGCGGCGGATCTCACGAAGTGCAACTGTACCGGGGCGATAACGATGTGGCTTTTTACACCACCGGTGGCTGGTGCACTTTTACGAGCAGCTTTGGTAGCCAGCTGCTTGCGAGGCGCTTTGCCACCGGTCGATTTTCGGGCAGTTTGCTTGGTGCGAGCCATTATACAAGTATTTATTCCGTACTAATCTACTACACTGTATACACTGTCACTGATGAAAACACAATATTCGTATTGCTTGCTTGCGCCTTCTTTATATAGAAATTTGGCCGCACAATGCGATTGGTGGTTGTTTGAACGAGATGTGCGAAAGAGAGATAGGGAAGATTATCCGACTCGCTCGTGTTTTCGTGTTATTTTTGTATAAATACGAGCGTATGTGGCCGCAACAGCGTTAGTTTCGTTGTGAATTTGTGGCAGTTAAAGTGAATTAGTGAGAAATGACGGGTCGTGGTAAAGGTGGCAAAGGCTTGGGCAAGGGTGGCGCAAAACGTCATCGCAAAGTATTGCGTGATAACATTCAGGGTATCACAAGCCAGCTATCCGTCGTTTGGCTCGACGTGGCGGTGTAAAACGCATCTCTGGCTTAATTTATGAAGAGACCCGTGGTGTGCTCAAAGGTTGTTTGGAGAATGGGTTATTATTCGTGGGATGCTGTCACCTATACGGAACATGCCAAAAGGAAAACGGTCACAAGCTATGGATGTTGTATAGGCATTAAAAAAGACAGAGCCGCACCCTTTAAGACGGTTACGGCGGTTAAGAATGTTACATTTGCCCAATGTGGCAAATAAAGAAAAACAAGCCGGTCCCTTCTTCAGGACCACAACATATATTTTTTAAAAGAGAAAAATATTCAAATCATACTTTTATTTTACAA